>NC_092510.1:82140479-82440738 GCF_047511675.1 Marmota flaviventris
TCTAATCTTGGACTACCTCAAAACAATCTCAAGGTTTGAAGCTCCTTGGACATCCTAGATAATTATAATGAATGCTTTATAATTATAATGTCATTCTTTATGTGGGCCACTTCACTTGTAGTTCACACTGAAATGTCCCTGATATCTAGTTCTTTGAGTTCTCAATTTATTGTATCTTTAATGCTCTAATGCTTTTATGGGCTCTGAGTTTTGATTTGGCTATCCAAAAATAAGTTCAATTTTTCTGGCTTTGAAAAAGTATCTTAACCAGTGGAGAATATCTAAGTTTTGTTATATGTGTTAAAATTTTTTTTCAGAATTTTAATTTTTTTGTGTGAGGATTTGTCTGAATAACCTAGCTTATCCAATATCTGAAAAAGGAACCTGTCATGAGTTATTATTGTCATTATATTTTATAAGTTCTATCATTTGTCTATTTACATTTGATTTTCATGCAATTTCTAGTTCCTGATATGCTTAATGCATTAGGTAAAGTGAAAATATGTTAATTCTTAATTTAATAATTGCTTTTAATTGAAAGATATTTTATAAGCAATAAAATTCCTTGCCACCAATTATATGGCTTTTTGATGAACATGTAATTTTCACTTTGAATTGAAGAATTTCCTTTATTTGAATCACTTTTATTCCTTGAAACATTGTTTTGTTTGTTTGTTTCATGGTGTTATTTCAAATTGCTCCAAATTTTATTCTAGATTACTGCCTCCATTTTAAAAAATGGGAATGGTCTATTCTTTTAGTGCGCTATTATGATTATGCTGCTAATAATATTATGCCAGGCTTATAGAATTGATTGGCACATTTATGTATTTTCCTTTGGTACAGAGCTGGAGGTGAGGAAGATGAGATGCAAATTTCTCTCAAACTCAGATGTTACCTCTACTGTATCTCTGACTAATGCTTTTCTCCTCTCCACATTCTCTCTAGTTAGACTGCTATTAAATGGATTTGGTTCAAAACATCAATCTTTTAGTTCTTTTGGTTTTGCCTATTTTTGTGGAGAGATAGGGTAGCCCTACATAGTCTGTATGCTTTTCCTCAGGCTCTGTTACCCATGATAGTTGTCCACCATAGAAACTCCCAACAAGGAAATCTCATCCACAAGCTCTGGCTCATGAGCTGATGCCTGGTGCTCCATGTATAGCCCCCAAAGTTCTTCAGGTACCTTGCTGACTTTCTCTAAGTCTACTTCTGCTTACAGCTTACCTATCTCACCTTTGAAATTTTCCAGGACTCTTGGAAAAGTGTGTGTGTGTGTGTGTGTGTCTTTTTTTATTTTTAGTTGTCGATCGGCCTTGATTTTATTCATTTATTTATATGTAGTGCTGAGCATTGAACCCAGTGCTTAACACAAGATAGGCAAGTGCTCTACTACTGAGCCATAACCTCAGCCTCCAAAATGTGTCCCTTCCCTCCCAGGAAACCTCTTCTTTTGTGTTAGATTTTAGTTACTTGATATTAATCTGTCTATCAATCCAATCACATCATCTCTCTTAATCTTCCAAAAATTACTAAAAATGTCTGATCCTTTGATTACGATACCTTCCATATTTCTCTGAACTTATTTTTCTTGATTTTAGAGTTTATTTATCTGATAAGATTTCAGGTAGAAAAAGAATAAAGATATGAGCTAAAATGATTATTATTGTAACTTAGGCATTGAATAAGCATGATTTTCATGTAATACAATCTTCATTATTTTCTCTGTCCTTTATTCAGCAAAGTGGGTTCTTTTGCTACCAGAGAAGCCTACCTCAAGCAGGCTCTGTGATTTTTCTGGACACTAGTATATAATTTTAAATCATTAACATCATCCTAATTTAGTAATTTGAGGTGTCTTGTCCTAAGTAATAACTGAGACATCCAAATGCATTCATAAGCAGGAAGACATATTCCTTCCTCCCTTCTCAGGACTATTGTAGTCATGCTACCAGCCTTCCACAGAGGAATTGTGGTTGGTTTCTTAGCTCCTGCTCACCTGTGATCCTCTCACTTCTTAGCTGCTCTGTGTCACTATGTCAGGGTTGGGTAGGAGGAAGAGAGGAGAAGTAATTGGAGCAGGAGAGTTATCATTTAACTGATGCCCTTGCAATTTCACCTTATACCTTCTGCACCTGCCAAGTATTTTAAATTGTATTTTTCCCTCATGGACATGTTCATAATTCTTCAGAGACTAGGGAACATTTAAGACAATACAAGGAATGCGTTTTCCTTAGCAGCCCTCTTCTGTTTAGCCCCCAATTTGTTAGTTGATAGGAGGTCTCTTTATTGGAGTCATTTATTCCCCCAAAAGGTCCTCTTGGGAAGATGGAAAGGGACTACAATTCAGATCTTCTATAAAAACCTTTGTATCTAAGAACTCTAGGAGCCTAAATCATGAAGAGAGCTTCCTTCTCTTTGCTTCTTCCATTGGAGTTGCCAGGAAGCTCAACCCTGCCCTTTAGACATTTGTCCATTTTGTCTACACATTTCAGGTGTGTTAGCATCCACAAGACCCCAAACACACATTCATGCACACTCTTGTTTGATGATTCTTTAGAAACACTCACAGAACTCAGAAAAGCTATTATGGCTAAAGTTTAGGGCAGGAAAAAAATGATTAAAATCAGTAACAGGGAATCAGTTTTCCTCTCCCAATAAAGCTGCAACAACAATACTTAATTCCCAACAATCATATGTGACAACATGTTTAAGTACTGCCATCCAGGGATGCTCAACCTAGCATAGGTATCCAGAGTTTTTACTGGAGTCGATTATCAGACAAAGAGTACTGACAGGACTGATCTTAGACCTCCAGAAATAAAATGGATGCAGTATGTTCTAGGGTTACAGGTGAACAGAAAGAAGTATTCATTATAACTCACATGGTTAATGTAAACTATCTGGTATGGCCCAAATTCTCAGGATGCAAAGATACTAGTATCAGACAGAATATTCCAAGGGGTAATAGGATGTCCCCAAGAGCCACAGGGAGGACCTTTCTTTGTAAGGTGCAGGGTTTGAGCACCTTAAGCCCATCAAACTAACCTTTTAATCCTTTACTACACAATAGGAGACTTAAGTCAACTCTTAAGCTTATCCTAGCTAGGACACCCTGTCATTCATTAAAGAGATATGGTACATGCCCAAACCAGACCTTTGGGTGAGGAAAGAATGACTCTCAGAATAACTTACCAACACAAACCTTGATAAGTCATCCAACTGGTGCTTGGTTATTTTCATCTTCCATCTCCTGTAGGATAGTCTTTTTTTTTTTTTTTTTTTTTTGGTATCTTGGTTGTAGTGAACATAGGTTATCATATTGCACTATATTAACAGTAGCATACTAGAGACAAAGGATGTCTCAAATTATGCTTTGTTTGTTTTTTAACATTTGTTTTTTAGTTGTAGGTTGACACAATACCATTTTTTTAATGTGGTGCTGAGAATTGAACCTAGGGCCTCACACATGCTAGGCAAGCTCTCTACCTCTGAGCCACAATCCCAGCCCCCTCCAATTATTTTTAAAACAAGTATTTCAACAAGAAAATGGGAGACTTCTTTTTTTTTCTTATAGGTAGGCAAAGTCTTTTGGTATAATTCACATCATATTAAATTCTATTTCTAGGACACGGGGCACAGGAAGAGGAAGGAGAGGGGAGGGAAGGCTGTGGAAAACAAATTGTGTCCGTGTGTGAAATTTTGGTAAGATGTAAAACAGGATGCCAAATTTTACGGCTACCAATAACAAAAGACATCTTATATATTTTTGCAAACCTCCAAGGCTTTCAATTATTCCTTCTTGTTTTTACTTCTGTTGTTTTGATGGAAAATTCCTTTTATCTTTTTCTGATACCTAAGCAAAACCACTTTCTCATAATTTGTTATTAAAATTGGTTCATCTTATCTGTCTATCCTAGATCCCTTCAGAAGACAGTAAGCAAACAAATTACCACTTTGTCACCTGTAACTCAAGCCATGACAGAATGAGAATTAGACACAGTTAGCTGACTTAAGAATGTCCCTCTTCAGCTAACGTGATTTGAAGGGAGTTCCATTTGCCACTCAGACACGGATCCCTCATGTGGATAATGACACAGATGTCGGATGGCTGTCAAAGATGACCTCTAGTATAACATCAGACTAAGGTGCTCTAATTCTGTTAGGTTATAATAAAGTAGCACATAGTCCCTGCTCTGCTTTACCGCTCTAATTAAATTTCAAGTGTCAGTTGAAATCCAATCCTAGTTGGCAGTGTGTTTTGTGACTCTTCCGTGAAGCTGTTGTAGTTGACATAAGCCTCTGAAGGTGGCATAAAGATATGCTAAGGAAATTGGGAGGCTGACATGTAACTTTACTAATTTGTCTCACAGTAATAAAGAAATGGTTAGATGTGCTTTTTAAAATTCAGTATTTTCAAAAGGCTTGCATGAGAGTAGATATGTGGAGGATACATGATCGTTCTCTGTTGGAGTTCAGGAATAATAAAAGAGCCCCAAATTAATCATTCAAGATATGACTCATCAAAAGTTGAAGGCAAAACAGATCTATCCCCTCTGAGGCTAAAACAGGAATAAAATACACTAACGGTGACTTTGATTCAGGAAGAAAGCAAAAGTATATCCGCAGTTCTTATGGTCAGAGAGCATGTGTTGTTCTTACTGCCAAGTTCTTGGTAACACTACCCAAGCCCAAACCGAAATCCACATGCCCTTGCCCTTACTGACGCAAACCACAGGAAATGGAGGCAATTTCAGGCATTGAACATTGTGAAAGTAGCAACTCAGAAAGTGCATCCAAGAGAATATGAAGGAGCCCACAGCTCTGATATTGTTTTAGGGTATTGAATGAAGACAGATATAGAGCTGGAAGACGGTTGGCACAGAATAAAACAGTTTGAACTGTGACTCTAACTAGGAGCTAGTAAACTAACCTCTGGACACGCTCCTAAGTACTCAGCCGTCTGAAAGATGGGACTGCTCCTCTTCTCCACCCCCACCCTGTGCACATGCCAGTAAATTAAAACCCTGGACCGTTAGCCCAAGAGCTGGAGAAAGTCAAGCAACATACTCCAAAATGATTAAGAAATATTTTGCTTTCTTCCTATGGAAATACCATTCTTTTTTATTTTTATTTTTTCATGGAAATTTGTAGTCACAGATGAGCTTCAGACTCACTGGTAATATTATTTTCCTTTTACAAGTAATTTGATGTAGTAATTTGATGTGAACGGTGCAGAGCTTACTTTTTAAAACTAAAATCCTTGTAATTTTTATAACTGGATTTATTTAAAGTTATGTTAATAATACCTCTGATATTTGCACATTCAACTAAAAATTTAGAAAAATTACATGTCTCTCTTTGTCCAATAAATGTAATTCCTAAGACATTTTAAAAGTTGAAATATCTTAATTTAATAGAGGAATTTTGTAAAATAAATAGCCAAACCATTTATGTTGAAGATTGTGGTTTTTAATATTCTTAAAAGGAGGCTTGTCTATATTTTATGCAGAATTGATATAGCAACATCTCTCAATTTAAATGTATTAATGAGGGCTGGGTATATAGCTCAGTTGGTAGAGTGCTTGACTTGCCTGCACAAGGCCCTGGGTTTAATCTCTAGCACTACAAAAAAAAAAAAAAAAAAAACTATTACTGATACATAAAAATATTCTATTTGTCAAGACTGCTATATCACCTTCAAAGAGTTTTTGTACACACTGTTTCAGCTGTGCGTTATTAAGACTATTTGATAGAACTTTCTATTTTACTGCTTTTTTAAAAAAATCTTATTATTTTTTCTTGTACATCTTTAAGGTGTATAACATGGTGGTTTGATTTACATATAACACAGTGAAATGATTAGTGTGGTCAATCAAATTAACACATCTATGGCCACACAAAGCTATCCTTAACCAAAAAGACAAAACCCTATCCCCAGAGCACAGAGCTGTGTATATGGCTCCTTCAAGGCAGAGTGCCTGAGTGACTTGCAGAAACCAATGTACTTACTGTAAACTCCAGACAGAGTCATTTCAATTAAGTACAGTCATCCCTCAGGGACCTTGGGGAGTTGGTTCCAGGACCCCTGTGGTTAACAAAATCCTTGAATGTTCATTTTTCTTATATAAAATGGAGTATTATTTGCATGTAATCTATGCAATCCTCCCGTATACTTTAAATACCTAATACAGTGTAAATGCTGTATAAACAGTAGTTATACTGTATTGTTTAGGGGATAATGACAAAGAAAAAAATATGTACACGTTCAGTATAGATGCAATTTAAAAAATATATTTTCACTCCACAGTTGGTTCAATCTCAGATATAACACCCCGAATACAGGGGGATCATTGTCCTCTGTATTTTTTAGGCATATCTTGGTGAAAGCTCACAGTGATAATCTGAACTTGTCCCTTTGATCTTTTAAAGCAGGGAGGCAAAAAGAATCAAATAGAGGGCAGAGGGTTGTTTTTATTTTCAGATCATCAAAAATACTAAACTGTTGGTCAGGATGATCTATGAAGAAAGAAAAACAAATTCAAACTATGACTAACAAGGCCTGCTGTGCATGAGTCACCCACTGAATCAAGTGAGGTCTCTGGACACAGGAGGAAAAGCACTTAGGAGCCACGTCATAATGCAGGGGCGAGCCTCCCAATTTGCTGGTCTCCTCACCAAACTATTTCAACACCTGGATGGAATCCAGGAGAAGAGAGCTCAGGCAGCTTAAAAACTGCTTCTCTTTCCTACAAAGGACGTTTTCAGTGACCTTGAGGAGGTATTTAGCAGTGGCTTTCTTAGGTGTGAACATGAAAATAGAGGGAGTCTAAGCAGCATTTCGGAATTACTTATTTCTCAGTTGTCTCCAAGGCATTGCATGGCCCTGCTTCTTGGGGGAGAGAAACAGATTTGCAAAGGAGGAAAGCAGTGGCCCTACGAATTCCACGTAATACACAAACTGAAATGGGATTATTTTAAAAAACAAAACAAAATATGAAACGGCATAGAGCATGTCAGTTGAACATAGGGTTTGTACTCATTGTTTTTTTTTTTTTTTTTTTTCTCCTTGCTGCTTTGTATTCAAATTCAGGGGAAGTTCAAAATTAGACTTCAAATTGTTCAGTTCTTTCTAACTTGCATGCTCAGATCCACAAGACATTGAACTTCTGATAAATATGATAGTGATGAATTCAACTAGAATTTCCAACTTAGGGTGTATCTCAGAAAGATATTTTTCTTTCCACTTGAGGTTGCTTATCTGGAGAAAATGCCATAACACTTGACCTGACCCGGGAATTTTCCCCAGTTAAGGTAAATTGATACTCACGTAAGCCAGTTTTCATCATAGGTATGGAGACTAGTGGTGAGACTGGTAGTGAGGGTAGAGAATAAAAAGAGAAAGAAGTGAATTGGACAAATTTTCCCTGCGTCATTGCTAGAGAAAGCTTTGGTGCCAAGGACAGGGGCCACCTGGAGCTAGGGAGAATTGCCAGTCTTTGAAAATCCTCTCTCCTGCAAAATAGTAAGATAATTGGCTCCAGATTCCTCTTTCTCAGCTTCATTTCCTACTATTAGAGGAATCTCTTCCAAGGTAACCAGGCTCAGATTCCCTCTGGCCCCATTTACACTCCTCCAAGCAAGACTAAGGCATACCATGGGTTTTTCCTTAATTGTCATTTCACATGAATTTCCCTCAAATTGGCATCCTTTTCCCCATAAAAGTAGTGAGAATTATTGAAAAGATGGTAGGTACAATACTCAAGAAAACAATGAAGAAATAACCATTACAAAAAGTGCCACCGCCTTAGCATGACATATCTCAGACTTTTATTTTATTCCTCGTTGGTTGATTTGTTGAGGTTGTTCTGTTAGTCAGCTTTCTATCACTGTGAGAAAACACCTGAGAAAAATCAATTCAAAAGGAGGAAAGACTTATTTTAGCTCAGTGATTCAGAGGTTTCAGTCCATGGTTCCCTGGGCCCGTTGCTTTGGGCCTGTGGCACCACAGTACATCATGGCAATGGGAGGAGGGGGCTCGCCTCATGGCAACCAGGAAGCAGAGAGAGAAAGAGGGAAAGACCTGGGGGACCAATATTCCCATAATGTTGTAATTTCCTCCCACTAGGCCTCTTGCCCTGCCCTAACCTCCCAACAGTGACAGAGTGGTGACCAAACCTTTGACATAGGAGGCTTCAGGGGATACTTGAGATCCAAACTTTAACACTTACTGTTGCTGTTCTTATTTCTAATGGCTCCTTACTTGTCTCCCTTCCAGGACTGGGGAAGGACTAAGAAATATGATGATTAAAAGCACGGGCTTTGGTATCAGATCAACTAGGGTACGAATTCTAACTCTGCAACCTGGTAGAATGTGCTGGGTAGCTGTCTTTATCATACAGTTAGAGTTATGGTGACTATGGAATAAGTACTGTCAATTAACCTCTCAATTGTGTGCAAATATTGCACTGATATTCTAGTTTTTCAAGGACATTTGATTTTCTGGTTTCAGAAGTCCCGCAATATGAATGCTGTGTCTTGGAGAGAGACTTGGCTTTGCAACCATTTTTTTTTAAATATTCATTTATCTTTCTGATATGCATTTATGGAGAACTGATCACATGTTATGAAAAGAATTCCAGAGATCTGTAATCCCTCATACTTGACTGTCCCTTTCTTCAGGAAATAGAGGAAGCATCTTGGAGGATCTGCTCAGGGCATCATCTTTCATACTTTGCATTAAGTATCTGTTGCTATATCACAAACCACCCCAAAACTTAGTGACTTAACAATAACCATTTATTAATCTGCCACAAGCCGGCTAGGGTTGCAGATTTGGGTCAAGATTGCCTGATCTTGACCAGCCTGGCTCCTATGATTAGCAGCTTGACTGTGTACTGGTGGTCCAGAATAGACTTACCCGTATGTTTAACGATGTTGTTGGCTCCTATCTGAAGCAGTGGAGGTAAATGACCATGTGCGTGTTTTCTCCTCTATCAGGCTAGCACTGGCTTGTTCACAGGGGGTCACAGGCTTCAAAGCAAAAGGAAAGCAGGCCACAGTATGCAAGAACTTTACAAGTCTCTGCTCAACCATCCTAAAACATGTGGCAAACTAACCCAGATTCAAAGTGTGGAAAGAGATACTACCTCTAGAGGGAAGAGCTACAGTCACACTGTAAGGTCCTGGGCCTAGGGCCGGAAAAATTTTTGGCTACTTTTGCAATCTACCACACGCCTTTTGATCATAATCCCAATGCTTTTCCCTTCTAGTTTACTAGTATGACATATTAGGAAATCCTTGACCTAGTTCTACTTTTTCTTTTCCCTGTACTCCATCAGGTTTCTTCTGGGTCCATTCAAGAGAGTGTGAAAGACCGAGTGATTGACTCGCGGCTGCAGCTGTTTATCACCAAGCCAGGTCTCTACACATGCATAGCTACCAATAGACATGGAGAGAAATTCAGTACAGCGAAGGCTGCTGCCACCATCAGTGTATCAGGTAAGATGGCCCTGCATGTTCCCGTGGCTCCAGGAGAGGGGAGAGTGGGTGCTATTCCACCACATCTGGCATTGGGAAAAACCTTTATCTCCTACTCCAGTCCCCAGTGAGAATACTCCAGAGGTGACCTAGATAAGGATTTTGGCTAATTTGTTGCCTCACAAATGAAATCCCCGCTTGTCCAATTGTTGAGTAACAACTTGAGGAGCTCACTTCTTTCTATCTCTTTCTTTTCTTTCCTCTCTCCCTTCCCTCTTCCTTTCACCCCTTCCTCCCTCCCTTCCCTTCTTCCTTACCTCCTTCTTTATTTTTCTTTTTTACAATTTCCTTTTCCTCCCCTTCTCATTTCTTTCTCTTTTTGAGTTATCCAAACTTCCCAAGGCTCTCCAGGAGTAAGTTGTCAGATATTTACCATATTTGAGCCAATTTTGCATGGCTACTTCTTGGGGCATTTGTTCCTGTGAGTAAGACTCTTATGGTTGTTCCTTTCCTGTTTTAGGCAACAGCAGGGCATACAGGTATTTTCAAGGAAAAGAGCTGACACATGGATTTCTAGGATATTTGTGTTGTGTTATAAAGGTTTATTTTTAAAATTTAAATGTCCCAAAGGCTCCTGAGAACATTTATGGAATTCGTAGAGTTGGAAATAATCCCCGTATCAGGAAATGCCAGGCATACTATATTCATAGCAGGCCTACTATCCAGGGATCAGCAGAGAGGTGTTTGGCCCCACATGTAAGGCACTGGTAGAAACTTGCCCAGGGCCAGCTCCCCAGAGCCTGCTGTTTCTTATTACAGTGCCACTTCTTTGATCTTCCCTGATGAGGAACTTTCCAGTAATGTCTGTGATTTTTTAGTATAAAGTAAACAGAGGCTTCAGAGAAATATATTGGGAATACTAGACAAAACTGGGCCTCTGGGGCATACCCATGAAAGAAAGACTCCAAAACTAAGTGTCCCTGTACCACCTCCTGGAATATGTCCACCTGTAGTGTTATATTAGGGAAAATCATTTCTTCCAGAGAATGGCACAACTCCTAAAGTAAATTCAACTCAATTTAAAATGAAATTAAATTAAATGATTTCTATTTACACAGTACTTTGCTATTTTTATAGAGCACTTTTACATGCATTTATTAAATATTCTGGATGTAGACCCTTGTGTTGGGTAAAGTAAGGAATGGAAACAATTAAGAAATGGGTCTTGCTTTCTAGGAACTGTCAATCTAGAAGGGAAGTTAGCCAGCCACATTTAGGTAGCTCAGACTATGCAGTATTGCAGAAACACAGACCAAGAACAACAACAGAGCAACAGAGGAAGAGTTGAAGGGAGTCCTTGGGAAAGAGGTACTATTTGAACAGAAAATGTGTGTACAAGATAAACAGGTTGAAATATGTTCACAAAGCAGCAAGTCAGTGGTCTAGAACATGATGGAGACTGCAGTCAGGTGAAAAGTGGGAAGAAAAGTTTGAAGTGTGGGTTCTAACCAGTTTATGCCCGGGTAGGTTTAATGCACTTGTCCATCAATGGGAAATCATTCAGTTATTTTAGAGGAAATAAGTGCTCTGGTCAGATATGTCCTTTAGCAAATTGACAGGAGGGAGGATGTCAAGTGGCTTGGAAGCATGGCAAGCAGCTAGGAAACTCTTCCAGGAGTCGAGAAAAGTCATGAAGACCTGAACAACAGCAGCAATGATTGGTACAGAGAGAAGAGGAGGACACCCAGGATCTGCTATGAGAGAAATGCAATGTATAAGGGCTTGAGTCGGCCAGGGAGGTCCTCTGGTAACAGGGTAGGAGAATGAATTCTGAAGTGTTTAAGATTGAGGAGATGTGTAGGACAAACAGTAATACATAAATAAAAGCAAAACGTGAGGACATGAGAAGGCCCAGGAGGTACTGGAAATTTCTGATGCCTTTGAATTACCAGAATTATTCTAGTCACACTATCTTTGTTTTCTTTGATTATATGATCAATACCTATTAAGTGAATAAATATACCTATACAATTTAGCTATCTATATATTTATATAATGTATAGGTATATATACATTATGTGTGTGTACACATGCCATATATTCATTATATGAAGACACAACATATTGACATATGAATACTCAAACTCGAGCAAATAAATGGATCTGATTTAGCTTAACCTACACTTCCACTGAAGATAAGAGAATTTTGTGTCACCAATCTTTCAAGTCTCATTTCCAGTGATTTTTTTTTTTTTCATTCATTTAAAGACAATCCCCTCCCAGAGTTCTTCTTTCCCTCCGTCCTTCCATCTCTTCCCCTAGATGGCAGGGGAAGACAGGACAAGTATTTTATTCCCCCCCCCCCACCCCCTGCCGCTAGTGAAGACAGCAGCTGGGGAACTTCTGCTTTCAGAATTTGGTTGGGACCCAGAGGACCTCCCTGGCCGACTCACCTCCTTCTGGAGCAGCACAGCCCTCTGCTTCTCAGCTGAATCTTTCACCAAACCCCATCTAGAGATTGTTCTGCAACTACCTCAGAGAGGCCATCCTGTCTGTCCCCACCAAGGCCCTAAAGCAGGGCTACCTAATCCCATCTCAGCTCTTTTTGTATCCTTAATGGGGCCTGAAGCAATTTCTGGATCCCTCTCAAGGTACACAGAACGAAAGAAAGATTCAAACTGACTTACCCAGTTCTGCTATCTACCCAACCACATCACACTATTGTGTTTACACTAATGTTGCCATCTCACGTCAGGGTAAGGGATCCCTGTAAGGTATTTTGCTTCTAATATTCCAAATAAGAAGTTGCAAAACTCTCTCTTCTTTTGTCCTTTTCCTTCATTAATCAATATACCTCCCTTCTAAGATTTGGGCCCAGAAAAGGAATCTACAAAATGTGTATCCAAATTCTTTATCTCCCTTCTTTCCTCATTCCCATACATACCAAGCCTGAAGGGCCAGACAGGGATTCTTTATTTAATGTGGAAACCTTTATAGCCTACTCATGACAAATGCAAAAATAATTGTGGAAATAGTGCTTTGACCAGTAAGGAGGGGAACCTAATAAAAATGGTTTTATCTGCTCCACACAAGGGTATATTCATCCCATGGGCATGATCTTTAAGACACTGAAAAGACTATACAGCATGATCTTTACCATACTATACATAGCCACATCATCTCGCCACCCCTGTCCCAGCTTCCCAGGCAGGTCTAAAGAGTGGATCTTGAGAACCTATTCCAACTCCGTTAGTAAATGGAATATACCAAAGAGAAATCTGTAATCCTAAAAACAGAGGGGTATCTTCTGATGGTAGAAAGAACCTTTAGGTATGACACAGGTAGCATAGGAAGGCAACATTCTGGGGTGAGAGGTGAGGGGGGGAGGGGTAGCGCCAATCAGAAATAGCAGCTCATGGAAAATAACAGTGGAATGTGCATGGAGGGAAGGGAGAGTGGGAGCAGTGTATGGATTAGCGTGTAGCAGTGGAAGGCTTGCAAACTGCAATGCCTGGATGCAGATGAAGAGCAGTCATCTCAGTAGGGCGAATGGTCATGTAGCCTGGGACCAACAATGACTTGGCCAGTCAGTGGACACCAGTGTGATATGGAGGTCAATTTCAGAGGGTAGGTAAAATTGGGACCTGGAAGTGAAACTTGAGAACACCCTGGACAGGGGTATATTTACAGTAGTGGCTAAAGGGTCATCAGAGAACCTGAGTAGAGCATACAGCATAAAGAAAGTGTTAACCTATAACTGGGACCTGTGATCTTGCCCTTCTCTGAACTGCATGAGCCACACTTAAATCAGTCCATATACAGAATCACAGTAAGGTCCAATATTAGGAATCAAATAAAGAAATGAGAATTTAGTCAAAAACTGGAAAAGAAAAAAGACTTAGACGTGTTAGAGAGAGTATGGTAGATCAAAAATAGGTCCGTGAGTTGGAAATTAGCTACATATCTAGTGTTATTACCTGCCCTGCTCATAAAAGCTCCAAGATTTTTCTCTTCATCTCCTCATCTGTTTTTCAGGTGAGGGTCACTGACTATTGGAGGTTTTGACTCTCTTCTACTTTTCCCCAAAGCTTCCAGGCAGGTCTAAAGAGTGGATCTTGAGCGCACTGAGTAAGAGCTCTGAGACTTCTGCCATTTTCTCTTCCAGTCTTTGACCTGTTCTTGTCAGTTAGACCTGCCAGATGTCTCATGAGTTCCCTCTGGAATCACTGAGGAAATGACCTCCCAACACTGAAGTGCTCCTGAGATCAGTATGTAGGGAAGTAAGACCAATCAGATTAAAAAAAAAAAAAAGGATCATTTGGAGCCACTTTCTTCAGGAGCATCTCACATAAGCATGGTCTTAGGCTCCCCAGAGCTCCCTGTTCTTGATATAGCATCTGTTTTATCCCTATCTGCTAAATCCCTCTTTCCTGTGGCCTCCAGTGGGGCTGGCCAGAGGTCCAGTCAGACATGGTGCCTCCTCTTGCTATTCTAACAATGCTTCCTACCCCAGAATCTGCCGCTGTCTCTCATTTCAGCTGTCCCCATGTTCCCCTTGTGTGATGTAGTCAACAGCCCCCTCTGTCACAGACCTGTGTTTCACTTGGAAGCTTTTACTCCATCTGTTTATTTACTCATCTCAGCAGGACAACTGGAAATGGAAAGAGCAAATAGTCTAGTGCTTAGAATTATGTCCAGAGATATTTCTAGGGTTTGAAGGACAACTCAAAACAGAGATTGGTCTTCATTTCCCCAAAGCCTTCCATGAGTCTGCTCAAGCCTCTGTGCCTGCAGAAATGTGATACATTTCCTTCTTCATCATTTATTCGCTGTTAGTCATCAAAAGGCATCACAAAAGTTTTTGCATCTTTTGCCTGTCAACCAAGAAGTTGCATTTCCCCTCCAGTCACAACCCAAAAGACTCAAGTTACGATTTAAACTCACCAGGATGCTGGTATTGGGCAAGATGCCTTGTCTTTGTCATCAGAACTCTAGGCCCTGTGGTGGAGACCAGCCAAAGGGCCCATGATCCCTGTAATGAGCATGGTCCTGGAACAGCCAGAGGCCATAAAAATAGGCACAGGGAGGGATTCAGAAGAACATACATGTTTGTATTTCCCATTTTTAACAGCATGAATATTTTCTTTATCAGACTGTGAGGTCCAAAGTTTTGTATGTGCTTTTCCAGTCTTAAGGAATAGTGAGGAGTCTTTGGTCACATTCTTCCTCCACCGTTACTAATTCTACCAATCTCTCCACTGTCTGTAATGCCCCTTCTTTAGGTTGACCCCAGGACCAGAAGTTCTGGACCCTACATTTGAATTTTATATGGCATTATCAGAAATCTGATGTGATAGTATGGGATTCCCTCACTGTAAAATGGGCCACTTAGTTTTATTTTCCATATTTCAAGAGTTGATGTTCGATACTATTATAAAAAAAAATAGAACTTTGAATTCTACAACAAAATTGATAGAGGTGATTGAATGTACTGCCATGTTACATACTCTTCCTTATGTCTGATAGCCACTCTCCTATTTCCCTCCAGTGCTGGACATAATTTTTAGGCAGGTGGTGGCACAGAAGGGAGCACATGATCCCCTTTACCATTCAGCCAAAGGGCCTATGATCCCTGTAATGAACTTTCTCCCACTAAAGGCGAAGAGTTTTCTTATCAACAGAGCAGACACCATGCCCTGGAATTTCATGCTGACTTCATCTGGTTTTAAACTGATTAAAAGTGTTTTGTTTTTGTTTTTAATAAAGGGGAAAGAATAAATGAGTAACAGACAGTAGCCACACTAAATTGCTCCCAGATGTTCTGCAGTTAGGCATAAAAGGTAAGCATGCTTTTCCAATCAGGCAGCTTCTTGTTTTAGAACCCAGGCAAGTTTCAAAAGAAGGCCAACGTTTTACAGACTTTTCCAGATCATTTTCAAGATTCTACAGACATTGGGTAACAATGTCAGTCAGCTGTACATTGCTGTGACCAAAATACCTGACAAGAACAATTTTAAGGAGAGAAAATTTATTTTGGCTCATGATTCCAGAGATTTAGTCCATGGTTGGCCAACTTGACAGAACGTCAAGGCAGAAGGGCCTCATGGAGGGCCACTGCTCCATTTATGGTGGCCAGGCAGCAGAGAGAGGGAGGAGGAAGGGGCCTCAGAGAAAAAGATGCCCCCAGTGACCCACCTTCTCCAGCCACGCCCCACCTGCTTATAGTTACCACCCGGTCAGTCCATTCAAACTAGGATGGACTAATAAGATTATAACTATCAAAATCTAATTATTTTACCTCTAAATATTCCTGCATTAACACAGGAGCTTTGGTGGGGGTGGGGACACCTTATATCCAAACCATAACAGTGGGTATTGGAAATTTCTGAAGTTTAAAAACAAAAACTAGCCTTGAAATAAAATCATTGGTTTATAAATCACTATTTTCTTAGACCCCTTCCCTGTCCCCCAGCTACCTACCACCCAGAAAGAAAGAGTCTTTAAGAAACACATGGAAGTCCAATGAATGAGAGTACCTCCTGATTGTCTTACTAGTCTAGAAACTGCCGGTCACCTTAAATTAGCTTCATCTCTTGTTGCTTACTTGCCCTTGTTATAGAAGCCTATTAAAGCATCTTATTTCCTCCCTAGTACTATGGCTGGATTCTCTTTGGCACTGGTTCATCTCTAAGCTGTTGAATCTTCTTTTTGTGTTATGAAGTGAGGTCTCTCTCCATACCTGTCATTTTTGCTCACTGAGTTTCAATGGGTCTCTCTGCTCATCTGCTATGAGAATCTGTTTTGACTCCTCCAAACTATATGCCATTTTCTCCAGAATTTCTTAATGTCCTCTTCCACCTAGTCTGTCACAGTGGGAGACTTATCATGAGGTTTGGGGCTTATAGATGCCACTTTTCCCAGAATTCTGCATTGACATTGAAGCTCATATAGGTTCCAAATTCACATAGCTAATAAATGTTAGGGCCAGTATTAAAACCCAGCACATGCCGGATCCAGGCCTTTAATGCCTTAATGGATTATTAAATCCTCTTGTTGCAAGCATCTGACTACTGACTCTCTCATGGGACACATGAGTTCTTCGGAGAGTCCTGCAGAGGCCTCCATGCCACACAGTACCTTATGTGGGAGAATTCACAGTCCCCAGCCCTTGATCTGAATCCCTGCTGGGCAGCCTGTGGTGTCTTACTGTTGGGGTTCTTTTGTCTGATGGCCGTTCTCTTGGTAACCTAGCAACCTTCCATAGCATCCCATGGATTCACATCTGAGGTGAGGTCCCTGCTGTCTAAGTGATGGCCAGTGCCACCTCTGGACCCTCCCTCTGCCTTTAGGCCCTAATGCTTGTGGTTCTTTTCAGAAAGTAATGTTATTTTTTAAAAAAATAAAAATAAAGACACTTTTCTTGGCTTTGTGTACTAGTCTCTCAATTCTTAGTCGAAAAAAGCTGCATTAGACATTTTATAATCCCCTACACAAAAATCATTCAAGCATGAGGAAAATCTAGAGAAATAGCTCATCTCCTGGCCTCTGATTTTTACTGGGATGCTTTCCACCTTCATTTGAAGGCCAAGAACCAAAACTGTGTGCCTGTGTACAGAGCCTGCTTAATGGAACAAAGAGGAAGCTAGTAATGTTCCTCTGGACATTGCAAGGAAAAAAGTGTCGTGTGTGTGTGTGTGTGTGTGTTTATGTCTGTGATTACATATTTTCTATAATCATTTACTTTAGAAATTGAGAGCATGAAAACAACTGGCTTAAAAATTTCAAATATAAGGGGATCCATGCTATGAATGGAAAATACCAGTATTTTCATGGAATGAGTGCCATACATTCAGAATAGACTAATTTACCCCAAATCAGTTCACCTAATACCAGTTTACCTAAACCCACTTTACCTAATTTGTTACCCTTATCAGAATTAAAAATTTAAAATTTTTCCAGATAATATAGCCAAACAGTCTTGACTTGTTTTGTATTTTTAATACTATAACACATATTATGTAGGTCATTGTGGTTGGTCATTGTGTTTTTTTCTCTTTTATCCAATTTAGAACACTTGCAGGATGCTTTATTCAATTTGACAAAAATGACTACTTTTAAAACATTTTTGTAAGAAAACAACCTTGAACCATACATTCAAGGTTGCAAAAATTGTGTTGTCACCAATCCCTGTGATATAAAAAAAGTAATCAGAAATACAAACTTGTTGTATTTCAAGGAAACTAACTTTTTAGAATTCTTAAAAATGCCAAAAGAATTGCACCCAACCCAAATGGATCTAACATCTTCCAAGAAAGCCAGACCTTGACATTCAGAGAAATTCTAATGCAGCAAATTGGTTTTAGACAAAGTACGTTTCACATTTTGCTTTAATAATGGGAGTAGGGAACAAGGAGAAAATTGGCCACAAAACACTTGGTAAAGCATATGAATCTTTAATTTCTCCAAAAGAAGTTGGAATAATTCAGAAAGGAAGACCACTTCATAGCCTCCCAGGGCCCTCATACTGGAAGAGGGTCTGAGTAGGATCATGTAGCTCACCCCAGGAGAGGCAGGACCACCTCACAGCGCCCTGAACTGTACTCCCACGGGCATAACTGGCTACATAATTTATGGAGTTAACTGCAAAATGAAAATGTTAAAAAATAGTATTTCAAGAAGAGCATTAAAGTAGTCATAGGAGAGTATGGAACCCTGTGTAACTGACCACCCAGGCCACATACCCAGAAGGCCAGCATGGGCACCTCCATTTGAAAAGAATACAATTCCCAGGACAGTATTTTCTTAATCTCCTTTCTTCAGATCTGCCTGTTAATGCAGGATCTAGCCTCCAATAGAAGCAGAAAACTTAACAGAGCCTTAGAGATTGAAACTCTTTCAAACCATAAGATGAAAATGTACTAACTTTCTTTTTCCCCTCTTTTTAAATGTGATTTCTTATGGGAACTTCCTTTCCTGTTAATAGAATGGAGGTAAGAAACTATTTTTATACTCATGTTTTGCTTGCTTGTGTTTTTTTTTTTTGTTGTTGTTTGTTTATTACTTGATACACCATTAATTGTCTGCTATGTGTTGAGTGTTAGAAATTTTTTGAAAGTAGAGGATAGGAAAGGCAGCAGAATACAACAGACACTAGTATGGCAACATGTAAATCAATGGATGTGTAACTGATGTGATTCTGCAATCTGTATACGGGGTAAAAATGGGAGTTCATAACCCACTTGAATCAAAGTGTGAAATATGATATATCAAGAACTATGTAATGTTTTGAACAACCAACAATAAAAAATTTAAAAAAATAAAAATAAAAAAAAGTTTCTAATTTCTAAGGCTTTTAATGCTCTGACTAGATGATGGCAATGATGAAGATAAGGAGAGCAGAATCAAGAACTCCAGTCATTGCCTAACAAAATTTGTTCTAAATCTTGTCCAAAGTCATATAGCTTTGATGTATTTGTTTGCCCAAGGAATAAATAGATGCTGAATTACTATGTGGGTTCTAAGAGACAGCACTGACTCTTACGAACTTCACAGTGAAGACAAGTATCTGCTGAAGGGATATATAATGTAAGCATGACCACAGAGATTTTTGACTGGTGATCTTTTCCATGTGATGTTATTCCTTCACACCCAGCTAAAGTTGTGTTTCTCTGCCTGTGGTTCTTGGGACTGCTGATGAGCCAATCCTAGAAACAACTGGTCCTCTTGCTCATTTGAACAGTGGAACAGTTGCTGTGAGCTCCTTTCTAAATTTTTTTCTAAACAATAGGTTTAGGAGATTGAGGGACAAAATGGCCTAATTTACCTCCATGTCTTGGGTCTAAGATTTGATCATAGTGTGACATTTGAGGTATACAAGTTTCTTCAAAAAAGTAGATGGCTGGGTGGGATGGTACACACCTGTAATTCCAGTGACTCAAGAGACTGAGGCAGAAGAATCACAAATTCAAAGCCAGCCTCAGCAACGTAGTGAGACCCTGCCTCAAAATTCTATCTATCTATCTATCTATCTATCTATCTATCTATCTATCTATATATCTCTATCTATATAGATATAGATATAGATATAGATATATAGACTGGGACATAGCTCAGTGGTAGCGCACCCTAGGTTCAGTGTGCACCCTAGGTTCAGTGTGCAGTATTGGGGGGAAAAAGAAAGAAAGGGGAAATAGCTAGAACACTGAAAGTGTGATTAGCAGTCAATAGATAAATACTACATAGCTATGTAGATAGATAAATATTTTTAGATATATAATATATACTTGGGGTGGGGGAGTCCTATATATCCATATGCTTAAATTATGGAGCTCATCCAAGCATAGCAATGCTACCCAAAGCCAAGTCCTTAATAATCACAGGAACATCATACATCATGTGGAAAACTTATAATAATTATACACTTTGTATATGTATAGGTTTTCCCAATGTACAAAGGTTTTCACAAGCTAATGGTCTTCAGGCTATTAGGAAGAAAAAACAAAATATAAACCAAGATCTAGTTTTTATTTAAAATCCATTTCTTTTCCCCTTCTTGTTTGTTTTTGTAGTACTTGCGATGGAACCCAGAGGTATTCTACCACTGGGCTACAGCCCCAGCACTTTTTATTTTTTATTTTGAGACAGGGTCTTACTATGTTGCTCAGGCTGGCCTGGAGCTGTCAATTCTCCTATCTCAGCCTCCTCAGTCACTGGGACTTCAGGCATGTGCCACCATACTCGGCTTTTCCTATTTTGGTTCTTTCTTTTGCACTACGTAGCCAATGCCCCCCCAAAAGTGAGCATTCAATTCTATTAAGACACACTGAAGTCGTTTTCCAGCATCAGAAATCCAGAGAGATGGATTGATTATAAGATGATTATTAATACTCCTTACCTCTGAGGCTATTTTCCTTTAGTATACTTTTTCTTTGTTCCAATTTTTTTTCCCCAAAAGACATGTTTTATTGTGTACTTAGAGGGAAAAATCAAGACTGTCTTTTATTTCTAAAAATATTCATGGAGATATAAAAAGTAACAGCACTCAGTAGTTAACACATGACACCATCAGAACCTGGATGGCTAATTAGGAGTTTCCAGACCCTTTGGGAAATATTCAACTTTTATATGATGAGGTCGTTTCCATTAATGAGTAGGGTTACACCAATGTTTATTCATCCTCCCTTTATACCAGGATATATGAATATGTGAGATGATTTTATAAACCAGTTTTAGCTATTTCTCGTTATTATCTATTATTAAGTTTATTAAAGCACAGCATGCTTGCTTCTCTGAAACTTTCTTAGCGTCACTATGGATTGGGGGCCCTACACAGGTAAGGCATAAATTATTTCTCTGGTTGTTTCTGACCAGAGAAATTCACACAGGTTTGAATGGGAGTTTTATTTATTTATTTTATTCAAAGCCTCTATTTTAAAAATACCCAGCAAATGAAATGATAAGGAAAAAATAATCCTGACTAATTAGTGAAAGGTTGGTCCAAATTAAAGGAAGATGCTATGCTACAAAATATCATTTTAAAGTATATAGATAGCTGTGTTTCTTAGACATTTGTTGTTTTATCTGAATGTGCTGTCTCATTCTAATGATTTTTTTTAAAGACTAGCCAAAGCTGATTTGTAAAGCACCGATTTTTCAAATTCAAATAGGGTAGCTTAACAATTTTGAAGTTTCTCACAAATTTCAATGCGTTTAATTGTTTCACTTTAAATCTTTTATATAAAGGTAATGAAATGCTAATTTCTAACTGTTGTACAAATCTGATGACAATACAATGTAAGAGTTTTCTGTCATTGTTAGTAATAGAGATCTAATGGAAAGCATAAGAATATACTGAGACCATCACAGTGCTTACACTTTACAAGAGTTCAATACATATCTGTCAATTGAATGTGAGTTGTTATAATTATTACAGATACTATCATATTGCATGAAGTAGACAGGTGGATATGTAATAGCACCAGCAGTAATTTCCATTTTCCCAATTATCCTTTTCAGCTGTTATAGAAAATAAGTCTTTAATGTTATTCTTGTGCTGCCTCTATAGGATTATGTTTTTTTCCATATATTACCAATTAACACATAATGATCTGACCTCAGAATAATTACTTGTCTCATTTTACCAAGCAGAGCATTTGGGGCACTGAGTGACCCTGCAATTTCCCCCAAGACATGGGATGAGAAACTATCAAAGCTAAAGATGCTACTTAGCTCCTCCGAAAGTCATATGCCATGCTTTCTTCTCCATGCATGGCTTTTTCTTTAGTGGAATTCTGGGGAGATGTGTGGGTGAGAGAATTTAAATATGCAAGGTGTGTCAGAGATGCAAGTGTTCTGCAAAGATTGGCTACTTAACTCTCCTAACACGTAAATAAACAATGTTCTTAAAGCTGCAAGCTTTTTGGATCAGAGCAATTATTATGTTATCGAATGCTATCTTTTGTTAACCATCACGATGAATGTTTTTTCCAATGCATTTCTTTTTTTTTTTTAAATTTAGCTGTTTTGTAAGAAGTGGGTGAGCTGACCTCACCCAAACCAGTAGAATTCTATTTATAAAGTAAGTAACAAAAATACCCAAATCTATTCAGTCCTTGACCATTCCCAAAGCTTTCCATGCCCATGATCACATTTGGCCTTCATAATAGCCCTCTAGAATGGCTAGAGATGATATAATTGCAGCTGGAAATGAAGACAATATTCACATGGAACATTTCAAACAGTTTGCAAGTGCACTGCTCTCCTATTTCTGTGATGCAGATGTGAAATTGAAAAAAAAAAAAAAAACAACATAGAATGAATGCCAAGAAATAGCATGTGATGGGAATGTTGTTCATTTCTTCCTTTAGTAAACCACAGAAAGATTACAAAGGCTACTGCGCCCAGTACAGAGGGGAGGTGTGCGATGCAGTCCTGGCAAAAGATGCTCTTGTGTTTTTCAACACCTCCTACGCGGACCCCGAGGAGGCCCAGGAGCTACTGGTTCACACAGCATGGAATGAACTGAAAGCCATGAGCCCACTCTGCCGGCAGGCTGCAGAGGCTCTGCTGTGCAGCCACGTTTTCCCAGAGTGCAGTCCTGGGGGAGTGCCTACTCCCACCCCCATTTGCAGGTAAAACTTCACAAACATGTAAATGAGAAACTTCCATGGTTGTGTCTTCAAACAGGAAGTTTTCAAAAGAAGTTGTCATTTGCCATAGAAAAGACAAAAGCTGGCTTTCAACCAAAAGAGGAGGTGATTCCCAGGATAAAATTCCTACCAAGTGAATCACTGATGATGATCTATAATACAAAGACACTGAACTTCTAGAAAAATGTCATAAAAGATATAATATTCTATTACTCTTGCAGTGTTCACATTATTGTCCTATTTATAAATAGTCCTGCTTCCTGCAAAATAAAAAGAGAAATCCTAAACTCACATGGGCTCCAATAGTAAGACTTATCAAAAAATGCTGGCTTTTGAATCAAATAGAACAAATTTCAAATATGGTTAGTTCTCATTTTTAGATGTATATGATCTTAGGCTAAACTTCAGTTTTCCTCATCTGTACCATAGAGTCGAGGGGAGTAAAGGATGAATTGTACCCATAATATGTATTAGAAACCAGATAGAGTGTTATTCTTCCTGGACTTTCTTTAAAAAAAAAAAAAAAAAAAAGCATGAAAACTACCAACATTGAATACATTTCTGCTTCTATTTTGGGGTGGAAACTTAACTATTTAAATTAACATAATTTTAGGGCTCGGTCGTTCTTGACAATGCAAAGTCAGTGTTTGTTGACACTGTCAGAGTAATATAATTTGTTTCTTCACCTAAGAAGATTGTATTGTGATCAGGCATGACATGAAAAATTTCTGGGAATAAAAAAGGGAAAGAGAAGGAAAGAAAAACTAAAGAGAATGGGGGAAAGAGTGGTGAGAAGAAGCAAAAAATTGTTCTTACAGGAAATTAAGAAATATTTTTCAAATGCCCTTGTAGTTATTTGAAAAAAGAAAAAACAAAAACAAATGAGTCTGTTGAATGCCTCTTTTAAAATTTACATTTCTGTTTCTTAAGCTTCTTTAGAGAGTTCTCAAAATTGTATGGTTGGAGTTCTGCTCAATAATGAAGCCCTTTAACTAGAAAGTAGCACACATATAATACATAAGAAGTGTAACTAACAACAGTATGCGACAGTAGATTCTATCAGCCTTTTCTGTAGCACTGCTTATGTAATCTGTGGTTGTCACTGTCACTGGGATAGTTACCATACTAACGCAGTGACACAGATGAATCAGCTCAACGCTATGGACAGTTGCTGAAGAGAAATAATAATTTGATTAGAAATGTGTTTCCTTTTTTTGTGATAGTCATTGTGGTTTTCTGATTATAAAACATATCATTCTATTGCATAAAGATCAGAATATTTATAAAGTCACAAAGAAGAAAATTAAAATCTTCTGTGTGCTTGATACTTTTAGGTCTTTTTAAAAAAGTTTTCAGTTTATAGTCTGTACCCATTTTTCTACTAGTTTGCTCTCTCATATCTAATAAAATTGTAAGATTATAATTTAACTATTTATTTATGTTTGCAAATTATTTTTCTCATTGCAAAATGAGCCTCTGCTTTTGATTCAGTTCTTTTTTTTCTTTTAATTTTTAAATTATGGGTACTTTTATATGTATACAAGTAGAGATCATTGTTCAAAGATTGCCCATGTACCTGTCACTCAGTTTAAATCAACTCATACTCAATCTCAGTTCATTCCCACTCACCCAGCCCACTGCAGCACCATCCCAGATTACTTATTTTGAAGTATATCATAGATATTTTATTATTCCATCTATAAACATTTTGCTGTGTGTCTCAGAAAGAGGAACAACTATTTTATGTAGGTCATTTCTTGAGGCAAAATTTGTTAATTCATTTTTTTGGTAGTGAAATCAGTTAACCTTTCACGTGCCCTAATTTATTAGATACCTGTTTTATAAGTTTTTCTTATGATTTTAGTTTGGGAAAAGTAGACTCTTAAACTTACTCCATGGAGTGAGTCAGTTGTCCACTGCCACATTATCAGTTTTTCTATCCTTTCTCTTTCATTGTAAAATAATGCATTTATCATAACACCAATAAGCCATGCCTCGGTGCCCTCTTTACAATATCATGCATGCTGGACTGTTCTAGGTTGAAGCTTTCAAGCACTTCTTTCATAATGAGTTTCGTGCTTTGCATCCATTTGATACAGTCATGCTATCCCAAGCTTTGCCATTGCATCGGATAAAAATCTCATCTAAAAATGAACCTTATTTTATGAAAATTCCAGTTTGGCTTTCATTACACAGATTCAGACAAACATCAGAAAGTATAATATTTTATTCGTATGATATCATTAGCAATGAATGGTTTTATCTTTTAAAAAATGTTTACTTGTAATGCAATTATTTTTATGTAGGAAATTTTGAAAGGTGTTGACAAAGTCAACAGGTAAATTTCATTTAAAATTCGATTAGAATAACAAAAAGTTTATAAAATTCAATTTGAGAGAAGTGCTGTGTTTACTGAGTATTTCCACCCAGAAGCATGCTACATCATTCCTTTTAATAAGATCGTGCTTAGCCTGTTAGTAAAGTTTGGTGATTTCCTTCACATTGCTTTTTCTTATTAAGTTTATGGTTAGGTGTGGTTTATGGTTTCAGTTACTGTAACATGAGTACTAATTACAATATAATTGTGCCCCTGGACTAGAATGTCAACAGAACAGTGATACAGTTACCTCCCTCATTCCTTATTGTGATAAATTGTTATTAATTTCCTTAGAATTTTGAAATTTTAGAGTTGAGCTATGTCATTTTCTGGAAGATTTCAATGAAATGTTTTGAATGCCATATTCTTTTATTGAGATATTTAGCTGGTAGAAGTATAGTTTACATACAGCAAACTGAACCTCATTTAAACATCAAGTTCAGTCTTGACACAGGTACACAAGTCTGTAGCCACTGGTCCAGGAAAGACAGAATGTTTTTTACCCCCATAAAATGCACACACGCTCATTCTAATCAATGATCCCCAAAGGCATCTGCTGTTCTGATTTTTCTGACTATGGATTAGTTTTGCTTGTTCCTGAATTTTACGCTCATGTACCATTTCTTATCTAGCTTCTTCTGCTCAGCAAAGTGTCACGTTTTTGACATTCATCCATGTTGCTGCATGTGGCAGTTGTTTGTTTGTTTTTATTGCTGATTTTACTTATTGGGGTGGTGGAGGTGAGCAAATAATTAGGGACAAGCTCTTCCTGTCACTGCCTAAGAACTTTAAAGCAATTAATGTGAACAACTGCAGCATCAAAAGGAAAGTTATGATAGACATGTCAGGCCACTCAAGATTACCCACTCATTAATACGAGCCAGACACCAGCTTTTGGACAAGGAAATATTTAGAGTATATTCATGCAGTTCTTAAATTCATGCAATTTTTTGGCATTATATCTTCTAATGATTGAGAGGGATCAAGTCTTGTCAATTATAAATCATGAATCCTTATCCACACACTGGGTATTTTTTCCTCTTTATTTAAGACGTTCTTGTTAGTGTATAATAAAGCTACTATTTTTATTTTATGGTATCAACCATTTTACAGAATTCTATTAGATTTTTTGGTTGATAGTCTTGTGGTTTCTCTGCCAGAAATAATATGATCTATAGATAATGATAGACCTCTTTCTTAATTAGAATCTCCTTTCTTAACTAAAATTTAGGAAATTTTACCAGAATTAAAATTGAGGGCTGGGGATGTGGCTCAAGCAGTAGTGCGCTCACTTGGCATGCGCGGGGTGCTGGGTTCGATCCTCAGCACCACATAAAATAAAATAAAGATGTTGTGTCCACCGAAAACTGAAAAATAAATATTAAAAAATTCTCTCTCTTTAAAAAATATTGAATTTTATCTCTTTATATGTTAGCACAAAAAGATATTTATTGAGAAAACATCTAACATTTATATCTTATGTTGGTTTATATGCATGAGGCCACAGATGTTCTTTTTTTAAGATTTAAAGTAATTGATTTTTTTAAGGAAAAAATTCCTTTCATTGGGATCTGAATTTTACTAGCATAGCAGAGTTAAATATCTCCTAAATCTGTAAGTCAATTGAGTGTGCTATTGTCCCCCTAATTCTAATTGTTATTAGATAAGTATTTTTATTGGAAATTATTTTTTCAAATTCTCATGTGAAAACATTTATTCACGTCAGAGTGAGAAAATACAAACTAAAATGTTTCACATTTTTGGATTGATTGATACTGGGGATTGAACCCAGGGGTGCTTTACCACTGAGCTATATCCCCAGCCCATTTTATTTTTTTGTTTTGAGATAGGGTTTTGCTAAGTTTTTGAGGCTTACCTCAAACTTGTAATCCTCCTGCATCAGCCTCCTAAGTAAGTCACTGGGATTTCACATGTGTGCCTCCAGACCTGGCTCATTTTTTACTTTATGGAATTTTTTTCCTCTAATGTATAATCAATAGTTATAAAAATTTTACATTTTAAAAAGACTATATTTTTAAGGATAAAATTAAAATGTATTATGAAAATATTAGTATCACCTTTAATTAAAATATTCAGTCCTTTCTACTCTGATTTTTATCAGTTTGATCCAATAGTTCATTAATGATACATAAAAATTTTACACACTAATAATTTTCCTAAGGATGTTTTCTTGAGATTCTGATTTTCAGATATTCTCATTTTATGCTTTCTTGCTTGCTTGTTAGATCTTTTGTAAAAGTTCCATTTGTTTTTATTCTTTAGTGGTTCAAAGGTCTTCAGCCCTTTTGCATTGTACTTCTAATTTCTTGTGAGATTTTTAGGAGCCTACCGTTGCTCATGATTTTCTAATTTAAAACAGTCATTTCATAATGTGTCCTTTTTCTCGTGAATGACAGGGAATTCCATCTACTCACAAACATTTCTTGATCTCCTATTAGGCTCCAAAAGCTGGTCTAGGCATTTGGGATATATTAACAAACATAATAAATAATTTATACACAAACTTAGAAAAAATAATGAGGACTAGGGTGATGGAGATCCTGAGTGCAGAAAATAATGCAGAAAACTTGCCATTTTAAAAACAGGATATTCAGGGTACATCTAATTAAGCTAGAATAATTGTACTGAATCCTCCATGCTTCTTGTTTGCAACTTTGTCTGGAATTGTAAGCCAAATTAATGCTGTTTACTTATATTTTATTGGCATATGCTCAATTTGGGGAACATTATTTTTAGCTTTTACATTTGATTTCATGATCATATATAAGAATACCCTTGGGGAAGATCTCTATCTGTCTAAATACAAGAAGATGTGCTTGTGCAAGCCAGGAGCAAGATTCAGACATAAAAGGACATAAAAGGTAGCAAGTTAAGCAGCACTCTCCAGGGTTTTTTTGTTGTTGTTGTTTGTTTTTGTTTTTGTTTTTTTTTTTTGCTTCATTCTCCCTTCTCTTGCAAACATACCCCAAATTCTAAATCTCATTTTTATGCTCATGATCTCCCTTGTGCATCCTACAGACAATTCATCCATCAATATTGGCAAGTTGGGCAAGCAGGAGAATAGGCATGAGTGTTAAAAAGACATTATTGGGCATCTGAATAAATGTGTATACACACACACACACACACACACACACAACTCCGTCCTCTCTGAATCCCTCAGGTATTGAAAGAAGGGCGCCTGCTATGTTCCTTAATTATCTTTCATTTCCTCTTATTAATCCCAAATATCTTAATTTGGCATTAACCAAATTTCTCTGACATAGCTTTGTCATATTACCCTTAAGCTAATATTAATCCCCCAAATCCAAATATTCCAACTAATCTCTCTTCAGTTTTTTCACTCATTTCCTGGATTATAGATGAACATAACAGCTTTATATTCAAATAGACACTACTCTGACTTTCTCAGATGGACGCACACGCAGCCAGGGGACAGGACAATGCTTCTGGGGAAGAGGGCTGGGTCAGGAACCGCATTCCCTCCTATAAACTCCGTGGAGATGGTGCAGTTCTGTTTTAGAGAACAAAACACGCAGATGTGCATAATGTGTGCCTTAAACCCTGCCCAGTGACGCTGAGAATATAGAAAAATTTCCCAGGCTAGAAACTGATTGAAAATGATTCATGGCTTTTAGTATGCATGATGTTTTAAACTCTATGTAGCTTGTTTTTGTACCTTTATGGTTATTTTAATATGAAGTTGAGAGAAGACATATTGGGGATTCCTAATCTCATAATGCCTGTTAAATTGAACAGCTCCTTTCCCCAGTAGCATTAATTACCCTGAGAAAACAAAACAAGATAGTATTTAATCTCACAGCATAATATACCATATCTCATAAGGCCTCACATTATTTAAGGTAAAGGAGTCCTTTCAAAAATGCTTTTGCAAGCACAGGCGATGAATTATGATGATGTTTTGAAAATACAGAATAAGCTCCACCACAGATTTGGCTTTAACATGCCATAATTCATCAAGTTTTGTTCTCCATACAATATTTTAGAGAGTACTGCTTGGCAGTAAAGGAGCTCTTCTGTGCAAAAGAATGGCTGATGATGGAAGAAAAGACCCACAGAGGACTCTACAGATCCGGGATGCATCTGCTCTCTGTGCCAGACTGCAGCAAGCTTCCCAGCATGCACTGGGATCCCAAGGCCTGTACCAGACTGCCATATTTAGGTAACAGAGTCTCCCCCACCCCAAGACTATGGAAGTTAAAATAAATGTACTGTTTTGAATAAACTAAGGTGTGAACTGAAAGCTCCTAATATTTCTAGGCTTTCTAGGCATTTCTAATTGTTTTTTTGAGTTTTGCCTTCCTTACATACCTAATAAGTGGAATCCTAATGCTATCCTAATTGCACAGGTTAGCATAGTTTCATTCCATTTGTTCTAAAATAAATTAAAGGTCACTGCTGCTTGAGATCTTTATTTTATAGGGAGCTTATGAGAACTTGTAACGTTTTTCTGGAATGTGCAGAAAAAATGGCTAAGAAACATATTTTGTCAAAAGAGTGGAATAAAGGAATAAAGTCCTCTTTCTTAGCCAGTGAAGCAGATTTTTAGGCATGCAAAAATAAGCCACATGTTTGAAAACGCTGATCTCACGAAACAAAACTGAATTGCTGCATGTTGCTTTAATGAACTTCGTTTGTTAAGGAACTATGTTGTTATCCCTAACAGCTGGTTTAATTTTCAAAGACGTAATTTTCACATTTGAATGCAAATAATGTTTTCCAGTTATATATTAAAAAACTGAAAGTGAACTTGCATTTCTTAGCACTCTCTCACAGAATACATGAGATATCTGGATGCTCACTTAAAACAAATTTTTATCCTTTCCCTTCAGATTATAAAAAAGAAAACCTAACAAGTAAGTAATTTTATTTGTGCCCTTGAAACCTTATTTGTATGTAATTGGATTCATGCATGCGGATTTACACTCATTCTTCATGATTTTTAGAACAGAATGTAAAGCACCCTCAAAGACTTTGCACCATATTAACCCAGGATACAACATGAGAAGATCATAGTTTATAGCTTCTAATTAGACTATAGAAGTCATCATATTTAGTGAAGGACACAAATGACAGACATCTCCCCCTTCAAAGTTTTTAGCTTGTTTTATGCCTTATATATCTATAAGATAAGCCAAGTTTAAAATGTCATCTTCTGATTTTGCATTCATTATTTTTTATCTAATCATTCATGTGTGACTACAGCTATTTCTTTGAGCTGATTTGCAACTGACAAGTCCTTCTTTTGGAAGATAAGCATTTTGTATTTTTTTCCCAAAAGTGTATTATTTGTGTGAGAATTCCATGTTCATTGTAGAAAAATTTCTGTATAATCATAAGAAAAAAATTGTAAAGAAAATAATATCTAGGATTCACTTTTCCCCCAATTTTTTTCTTGATTCTAAAATTAGTTATACTAATCAGATGGAGACTATCTTAAATATGTACTGGAATCTCATGTTCTTCTCATTTTACCTGTAGAATCAGATGAGTTTCTGCTGATCTTAGTAAGGGATGCTCAGTGTGGTCCTCCATCCCATGTACACACTGAGCACCCAGAGAGGTTTAAAAAGTGCTATTGCCTGGGTCTCATACTTATTTTGATGAAGTTGATCTGAGATACAATTTGTAGAATTTTTAAGTGTTTTTTTGTAGTTAACACATAACATTATATGTATTTATGAGGCACTGTGTGATGTTTCAATATGTGGATCCATTATGTGATGTTTGAATCATAGTAACCATATCTGTCTCAAACATTTTTCATCTGTTTGTGGTGAAAAAATTCAAAATCCTTTTTCTGAGTTTTTATGAAAAATATAGTAGTATACTACATATATACAGTCATTATCTGTTACCCTCCTATGCAACAGAATAAAGATAAGTGCTTTTGAAGATAGCTAATTGTCCATATAATGTTTATGAAGGTAAACTGAATGGTCTTAAAAGGGTTGTCACAAAATCCCTTGGAAAGGACCCAGGAAGGCTGCTGGGAAAGGGTGCCCTTGAAACTAACTTCTATTGAATGATGCTTTGACCTACCGGAAAGCAGAAATCCTCAGAATGAAACTAGAAGGTTTCCACATTAATTACCTTTCTTGGTTGGACTGCTCAAAAGCTGAGATTACACTCTCTTCCATGGTGCACATGACAAGGCTTGTCATGATCACCACAGCATTCTTGATGCCTAACAATCAATATTGATTCAGTGAATGTATTTATGTATGGATAGATGAGTAAATAAACTCCCCTCATGTTCACAGGAAAAGGATAAAGAGATAAAATTGATCAGAAAAAAAAGAAAGGTAAAATGGAGACAGAATGGAAATACAAATCAATAATTTAGATCCAAAGAGATAATTGATGTAGCTGTAGGGAAGATCAGAGCAAATAGATCAGAGGCAATAATCAAGGAATAAACAAATAGAACTATTCTGAAAAGAAGATACATTTAAATCCTTACAGCAAGATTATTGTTCAAACTCTTTAACTTCTTGCATTTAAAATTAAATCTTAATGAGTCTTCATGGATTTTTCTTTAAACATGCCATTAAATTTTATTTTCTGATATTTTTTAGAAAAAAAATGTCCTTATACTTAACTAGTGACTTTACTGATTTTACAGATTTCATTATGCTGCATCACGTGTTTGATATGATACAAACTGTAAAATCCAGGTACAAAAATAGTCATTTCTCCCTGTCTTTTAATAACTGCTTCTACTTTACTGTTAGCAAGAAGCAGAGCTCACTCACTTAAGGAACTTCCCTACTTGGATGAAGAAGCCTAGGGGGGCTTTAGTCTGGAGAGCACTGGCCCAGCTTTCAAGCCAGTCCGAGTGGACCCAGGACGTCTGGGTCCACCCCTGCTGTGGTGTTGAAGAGGAACACTGACATCCCTCCCATACAGATGTTTTAGTGCTCTGCTGACATTTCTCTAGCCCCAGGTGCCTGCTTGAGTCACAACAGGGACCAAGTTGGATCTCCATGGGCTTCAAAGCCACTTGCTTAGCTATTGGTGATCAGGGCACAATCCCTGTGTCCACTCCTGAACTAAGCACCCCTTGTAACCTCTGCTGTTACAAGTGTCCTATTTCAAATGGCATGAAGGCTTTCCTTTGCTTAGCTGGTAGTGGCCAGGGCGTAACCATCGTGTCCATTCCAGACTAAGAAGTCAGATACAGGCGCCTCTGGTAACCATCACTTCTACAAATGTCCTTTATCAAATGGCTTTAGGCCTCTGCTGGGATAAATTTTTCTTTTGACTTTGTAATGTCATGTTACTACGTTCCCTTATGTCATTTCATTGTTCTTTTACTATATTGCAGTCAATTGCTAATATTTCATTTAGGATCTTCTGAATCTGTTATATAATCTACATACGCACTTTTCCTTTGTGATAACATTGCAGGTTGTGATATTAGTATTGCAACTTCCTGGAAGAATTCAAAAGATTTTTCTCTTACTGGAACATATCATAAAATATGGAAGTTTTCTCTGTTTCAAGACTAAATTATAATCATAATCCTACAGTGACTTTTAAAACTAATTTCTTGACTGTGGCTATATTCACCTTTTCTTATTCTTCAAATTTGGTAACTAACATATTCCTAACATTTTCCTTAAGATTTAAAGAAAGTGATTGCACAATTATGTATTATTGCATTTTTATTGATCTTTGAATCTATTGTCATAACTCCTTTATCTTTCCTAATTTTGTTTGTGCCTTATTCTTTTCTTAAAATTCCACGGATTAGTTTTTTACTCTATTGTTCAACTCTATCAGTTTTGTTTCCTTCTAACTTATTAATTTCTGCTTGCATATGGCTATTATTTTATCACCTGTTTTCTTTGTTTTCTGTAGTTATTGTTTCTTGTCCAAAGTCTTGAACTAAATATAGCATTTATTCTCTTTCTTCCTTTATATCTAATGTAAGGAGATAACACTATGAGTTTATCAGTAAGCACAGCTTTGGTCAAGTCTCATACCCACAAAGTTTTTTCTGAAGTTGGGGTGTGACTCAGTGGTAGAGCATTTGCCTAGCTTGTGTGAGGCCCTGAGCTGAATCTCCAGCACAGAAAAAAAAAAAATCTAACCTATAACTCTGGCTACTCTTACCTTTTTTAATCTAAAAAGTTATAGAATTCTAAAAATCCTATTAGATTTTACTTAATCTATATTAACTGCATTTGGTCAGGAGTATATCTGCATAATTTTAGCTTTTGAAATTTGAAACGCCTTTATAGCCTTGCTTAAGATTATGTGTCTCAGTATTCCATAAACATTGAAAGGTTTATTCTCTCTTTTAGGGTACAAAGTTCATTCCTAGCTATTAAAACATTCTTGTTAAGTTATGTTGTTAAACTATTATATGTCTGTGTTCTTGTCTTAATCTATAAAGAGGAGTCAGAATATAATTAACCAAGTTGTTTTAGTACATATGCAACAGCCTTTGCACCCTACAGAATGGCACAAGTATGGCATCTTTTGGTCTTCAGCAGTAATGCGTATATTAATTGTTGTTAAATTGCAATGGCCTTTAACATTGGAGTTTGGCAAGAATTCAAGTTTTAGAAGAACTAACTTCTGCTCATTTGTATATTAATGTTTTCATTTTTTTAGTCTCCTTTCATTATTTTTATTGTCTGTAAACTGATAGTACATGTGTACAAAAGCTCACTCTAGACAATTGACTACAGTATTATTACAAGAAATATTGTATTTAACCATTTTCACAACTGTTGTCAATCATAGACAATACAACACAGTACAAAGAGCACTAGCCCGGAATCCACATTTCTCTTGGGAGAAAAAAAAATTCTCTTTTGAGTTTCATCTTTAAAGTCATATGATTCTATGTGCACAATTGGATTTTATAGATATGTAACCAGGGAGAATCCAATACATGAGCACATTCTGAACATTAAATTTAATTTACTGGTTTATTTGATATAAAAACTGCTTCTTAAAGGTTTGAGAATGAATGAAAAGAATTACCGTTTACTTTCAGCATTCCCACCAATGACGTCCTCAAAGCCGAGTGTGGACATTCCCAATTTGCCTTCTTCCTCATCTTCTTCCTTCTCTGTCTCACCTACGTACTCCATGACTGTAATAATCTCCATCATGTCCAGTTTTGCAGTATTTGTGCTTCTTACAATAACTACTCTTTATTGCTGCCGAAGAAGAAAAGAATGGAAAAATAAGAAAAGGTGAGATCTTAGTTGAAGCTAATCACACAGAATAATATTTTAAAACCTACATATTTAATATTGGAATTGGGGATAGAAAGAGGAATATACACAATACCTCCAGCCTCTAAGAGAATCCATAGCCCTGCTTTGAAATTAAGCAGCCCTTATCATGATTTTTGAAAATGTTGATAATTTCTAGGTGCAGTGCACCTATAATCCTAACAACTTGGGAGGCTGAAGCAGGAGGATAGCAAGTTTGAGGTCAGCCTCAGCAATTAGCAAGGCCCTAAGCAACTTAGCGAGACCCCATCTCAAAAATTTTAAAATATATAAATAAAAAGGGCTAGGGATGTGGCTCAGTGGTTAAGCATCCTTGGGTTCAATCCCTGGTACCAAAACAAACAAACAAAGTCAATGACTTTCTTTTTGCCTGCAATCACATGTCCTAAAGTTACTTCACAACAGATAGAACTTAATACTTTGGAAGAAAATGGATATTTCTGCTCCCCATATCCTCTCCTCATCCCATTGCCCCTGCCAATTTGGATAGTGACAAAATTCTTGAGAAAAATGTGCCTTTTGACTCTAGACAAAACAAAATATTTTATTGCTTTCAAACTGAAGATCCTGTGGCTGCCTAAGTACAATTGGTTTTATTTTTTTCCCAAATGCCACAATTTTCAGGATGATCTAAGTTTGAGTGCAAAGGTTTTACCTGCCCTTGAACTCATTATTTGTCTTGCCTGTCTTACCTACAGAGAAGCAGCAGCAGTAACCCTCACCACACTGCCTTCTGAGCTCCTCCTAGACAGGCTGCATCCTAACCCCATGTACCAGAGGATGCCACTCCTTCTGAATCCCAAATTGCTCAGTCTGGAGTATCCAAGGAATAACATTGAATATGTGAGAGATATTGGAGAGGGAGCATTTGGAAGGGTCTTTCAAGCAAGGTAAAGTTACCCATGGGAAAAAAAAATTCTCCATTGAAATATGTCATGTCTGAAAATTATCTGACCATTAGTCTGAGGTGTGTGTGTGTGTGTGTGTGTACATATATTTTTAAATAGTTGTTAATTCTTTACATCATTAACTTTATTCATATTACATGCTATACTTTAAATCTTGATAGCTTCCCCTTTTGTCTTGAAAATGGGCATGAACGTGAAAAGAAAATATTTTATTGCATTTCAAAGAAGTAACTTATAGGAAATATAAATGTCTCTTGTTCAAATCCCAAGAAATTACTAATAGTTCAATCTCATTTTCTTTCTAGAAAAAAAAATTGTCTTACATTTTGAACCAAAATTTCTTCCATTGCTCTTAGGAAAGAATTCTCAAATTTAATTCTCTTTAATTTCCTATTGTTATTTTCTCCATTTGATGTTTATTTTGAATTAGCATTTCAATTTAAGAATTCAGAGTTTAACATACATACATGTCAATGGAGTAACAAAACAGAAAGGGGGGGAAAATCCCACAAAAATGGAGAAAACCATGAGCTTATAAAGGAGTATTATTAGGGCCAGCATTAGCCCATTTTTTGCTTTTGTGTGAAATGGAATAAAACACCCTCTCTGCACAGAAAGACCAGCCTCAGCAACTTAGCAAAGCCCGAGGCAACTTAACAAAATCCTGTCTCAAAATTTAAAAAATATATAAGTAAAAAGGGCTGGGGTGGGGCTGGGGTGGTGGCTCAGTGGTAGAGCGCTTGCCTAGCATGTGTGAGGCACTGGGTTCGATTCTCAGCACCACATATAAATAAATAAAGGTCCATCAACAACTAATAAAATATTTTTTTTTAAAAAAAGGGCTGGGGCTGTGGCTCATGGTTAAGCACTCCTGGGTTTAATCCTGGTACCCCTGCCAAAAAAAAACAAAACTTTTTTACATAAAGATACATCTTGACCTATATTCGTAGCAGCCGAGGTGTCAAGATTACATGATGGTGAACATCTCACACAAATACTTGTTGGGAACCAAAAATAAGCAAGCTGCACATTATATGAGGGATAGAAAGATAAAAAAGTCACAATCCTTACCTTCAAGGAATTTAGATTCTGGCCAGAGATTAAGGCATTAGAGCACAATGATAGTTCATTAGGTCTTTGCACTTTAGAATTCCAATAATTGATAAATAATGCATTTCTCAACCTTAATCTATGCGGAAAACAGCCCCAGTGAGTTTTATTAATTGGAGGCAAGGAGTTTGAAGTACAGCTGATTCTGTGGCTCTGGGAAAGACGAGGTAATGTGGGGATATCTAGGGCCATAAGGTGGGTACACATAATCTTCCTGTTCCTTGGTTTCTTTATCAATAAATTTATCTCTCAGGGCTCCTGGCCTACTTCCCTACGAACCTTTCACTATGGTGGCAGTAAAGATGCTCAAAGAAGAAGCCTCAGCAGATATGCAGGCGGATTTTCAGAGGGAGGCCGCTCTCATGGCTGAATTCGACAACCCCAACATCGTGAAACTCTTAGGTATGAAAATATATGAAGAAATTTATTTCATCAGAAAACAGGATTTCCAAGTTTTTCTTCTTTTATATTTCACTTATTTATGCTTTTCCCTTTGCTTCCTAATGTCTCTGTCCCTTCCCAAAATCAGCCTCTTCACCTACGTCCCAACATTTATTCTGTTTCAACCCTGGAGGATGTTCAATGCTTACTGAATTCATTATGTTTAATTTCATCAAATCAAATTTCCTCCATCTTTGCTGCCATCTTCCTATTTATAAAAAATGTTTTAAATGTCCCTACATAATCTCTCATTGACAATGCTTCTCCACTACACAATTTATTAATATCAAAATAGTCTCTGTATTTTACGATTTGTTTTGTTTCTTCTTTTTCTTCTCCAACTAGAATGCCACAAGAACAGCAATTTAAATTGTTTTTACTCATTGCAGTGCTCCTATTTATTTTTGGATTCATAAATGTAACAAACCCTTAACAAATATTTGGTTTGTATAATCACAGAGCAGCGAACAAAACTTGCAAATATTCCTGCTTTCACAGAGCCTACATTCATTTGAGAAAGACAGATAATAAAAATAAACACATAAAAATATTGTATGGTGAAATATTATAGCCAAAGACTTTTTATAAATAAAGGCAGAGGAGAACTCTTTGAACTGTAAGGTAAACTATTTGAATACTTCGGTAAAAATGTGACATTTATATAAAGACCTAGTGGAGGTAAGGGAGTAGCAATGTGGATAGCATGGGAAAGAGTGTCCCTAGAAGAATGATAAGATTTGCAAAATTCCCCATGACAAGAGCGTGTCTCCTGTGCTTGGAGAAGAGCAAGGAGAGGCTTGAAGCAGAATTAGCAAGAGAGAGTTATCAAGGACAAGACCTAAGAGGGGAAATCATGGGAACAGTCGGAAGATTCTGTTAGACCTTATTAAAAACTGGCTTTTACTCTAAATAAAATGGGAAGTAAATGAAGAGTTTGAGCCAAGACTTGACAAGATGTGACATGACTGGCATTTATCCAGAACTTCTCTGGCTGCTTTATTGAACATAGTCTGAAAGGAGGCAATAAAAGCAAGGAGACAGTAAACAGGTATTTCAATAACGGAAAGAAAAGCTGGGTGGTGTGCCCCCAGGGAGTGGTATAGAGGAGCCTGAGAAGTGATGGGGCTCTTTGTGTAATTCAGGGGGCCACCAAATAACATTCTGACAGACCAAATGGGAGCTGTGCAAAAAGGAAAGACTCAAGGAGAGTGGGTGTCAGCTTCTCAGCTGAGAGAATCAAGGGGTCTCTGACTGAGCTGGGTAAGACCAGGAGGAGCGGGTGTCTCCACTGGAAAGAGAGGGAGAATTCATTTTAAGAGATGCTTCCCACTATTTGCAGGTTTCCTTAGTAGAAAGCGGGAGTTCTTTTTAAAACTTTTTTTTTTTTTTGAGATGCTCACGCAACATCCAGATAAAACTAAGCAGGCAGGTGGATGTGGAGGTCTCAAGTTCAGAAAAGATGTCTTGGTTGCAGGTATAAATCAGAAATCATGAGGGCATATAAATATTTAAAGTCATGAGACTAAGACACTTAAGGAGGGGCTGGGGATGTGGCTCAAGCGGTAGCGTGCTCGCCTGGCATGCGTGCAGCCTGGGTTCGATCCTCAGCACCACATACAAACAAAGATGTTGTGTCCGCCGAGAACTAAAAAAATAAATAAATATTTTTAAAAAAGACACTTAAGGAGTGGAAAAGGAAGTCAGCAAAAGAAAAGAGGTCCAAGGACTCAGCCCTGCAGCACTGCAACATTTAGAGTGAAAATGATACGAACAGTAAAACAGACTGAAAAGGAGCAACCAATAGAAAAGGGACCAGGGGGAGGGAGGAGGAGAAGGAAAGGGGAAATACGGGGGAATGACAGTGGCCAAATTATATTGTTATATTGTGTGCATGTACAAAATATGTAACAACAAACTCCACCATTATGTGCAACTATTACCCACCAATAAAAATGTGGAGGTGGGGGAAGGTGTGTTCTAGGCTCCATAGGAAGGATTTCTAAAAGTTGAAAGTGAGCAGGTTATATGCAGTGAGAGAAGGTAAAATGACCCTGGGGGCAACGTGGAGTTTCCTCCACCCTTAGTCCTGATCAAGGGCTCTTCTTCCCCTGACCTATTGCCACCCCCAACTCCAAGAATCAGTATGCCCAAGGATTCTGTTCTTGCCCATCTTATTCTACACAATTCCTCCAAACCACTCTTCTTGGACAGGCCCAGACCCTCTCCCTAATATTTTGATAACTCAACAATCAAAATCTCTACTTTCTCTCTTAACTTCAGGTTTCAATTGTCTATTGCTTGTTCGATGTTTATGGCCACTTCAAATCCAGCTTTCACAAAACCATGACTAAGAGTGCATTTTAAATTAGATGGTTTATCTCTGAGTCTCAGTCAAATATGGTGACCTGGGACGATCAGGAATTGCTGATGATCAGTGAGGAGAGCTGAGTTCCTCTTACCACATGGTCCCGAGAGGTCAACATCTATCAGGCATAGGAAATAGGGCACTAGATTTTGAAAGAGGTACTGACAAGAGATAAATACAGTTTGCTCCTTGAATTTTGTGTAACTGAATAGCCTTTGGAAATAATATGCAATGAGCACCAAAGCAAGATATTTTCTTGTTGCAGAATAGTGTTTTACTGTTCCTTAAAAATGTCGACTCTGCATTTATATATAAGTAGTTACAATTTTACAACATCTAGAATTCCTGGGATTGATTCAAAGACAAACTATGTGCAATTTGCAAATTTGTGATTACTGTGGTGGCATGTTTAAACATCACTACTAAGAGTTTTCCCTCATTTTTATTGCCCAACAAGAACTCAGACTTATATTACCGTTTGCTAAATGCCATCTTCAAATTCCACATCAACAACCTATAAACACAGGGTCTGCTTTTACTTAAGTGTACATAAGCAGTAATCATTCATGCATGTGGTTCCACCAGCCTCACAGTTTCTTGGAAGTTAGTACCATCTAAATGAGATGACAATGGTAAAAGGAGAATTGGAAAAATCTATAACATTTACCTTCAATGAAAGAAAGTTGCTTTGTTTCACACATGTAGACTATCAGGCACTCATTGAACATGTTTGTGTTTTAAAAATTGATTCTGTTTTATTGAAATCCTAGTAAATAATGGTTTTGTAATTGTAAATTTGAGATGGGTATAAATGCAAGGCTATGCTGAATTTTTCAAAAGTAAGAGGCATTAGAAATTATAGACTCTTACCCAATATTCTAGTTGAGGAAATAGCACGATGACACAAGATGATTTGTTGAAGATGTCACATTAGTATTGAAAGACATGGGTTGGAATAGGCATGATGTTTTCTTATACCCATTCACCTCTCCATCTTTAAATCCATTCACCCAGAAGTTTATATTGAAAGGCCACAGGGAGCCAGGCAGAGAACTAGGCCTGAAGTTACAAGAGTGAAAACAATCCTTCTCTTAAGAGTTTGATTCTACTTTGAAGTCCCAACTAAGAATGGGGTTGGAGTTATCACAATATATAAAACATTTTGAACTCTTAAATATATACATATTTTTTTCACATGCATAATTATAAATTACATATAATATACATGAATATATAATTGTTTATAACCATCATAAAGTAGAAATTTTCTATATAATATTTTCTGCATGAAGAAGTAAAACATTTCATTAAATAACCTCAGTTCCAGAAGATTTCTTTTTCTCAGAAAATCCCACTGTCATTATTTTTTCCCCAAATAAGAATTCTTTTAAAATCAATTCAACTGGCGTTAACAGTGGTAACACCAGTTGATGAGGTAGGTAAATCCCTGTTGACTAAAGATGATCTTATAGAAGAAATCTTCAATTAGATCCAGTTGACATTGCTTTAATTTTCTCAAATATGCTGATTGCTATAGCCCCTGGAATTAAAAAATAACTCCAAAATAAATAAATAAAGATAACATTATTTCTTATGTCCCTTTTTAAAAAAATAAGCTTCTAATTTTGGCCTGAAAAAATAATAAATCTAACAATCTATTTTTATGGTGATGTGAAATTATGCCCATCTGATCTAATATTCCAAGTTCTCCGGCTTCCTTATCAAATATAGCAGTCCTAAGATCTGCAAATGTCCTCCTGGCATTAACTCTAAAACTCTATTTATGCCTAAATTTCAAAATATTTTACTATAGCTTTCTAAATACTTGGTCGAGGATATCTTGGATCGTTTTTGTTATTCTTTCCAAACTTGATACATCTTCCTCATTATAATTCTTCAGAGAAGTAAACAGAAACTGAGCAATTACGTCACCTACTGAGAGCAAACATCCATTCATGAACTCACTCGCCAAACATGGAGCACCTGGTTAGCCAGACACGTGGGGGGACATGGGGAATCTAAAGAGGAATAAGACATAGTCTCTCCTTGCCGAGTGCTAAAATATTGGGGAAAAATCTCAAATGAACAAATCTTGAAAAAATGGGAAGGTAGGTACTATGTTGAAAGATATTAGAAGCAAAATCTGAGACTGGAAGGTCAGGAGCTGAGGCCCCCCTAAGAAGGATAACAAAGAAGTTGAATCTTCAAAGGTAAACAGGGAGATGTTTAAACAAAGGAGGAGGGTCAAGGTTTGACCATAATGCTGTCAACAAAGAAAAAAAAAATAGGGCCCCATATTTTCCAATCTGGTCATTTGCTTTTGGAGTGCTTTTTCCATTGTGTGATTCTGGAAACCAGCTAACTGAGTGTGCTACTTGGTTGCAGGTGTGTGTGCTATTGGGAAGCCTATGTGCCTGCTCTTTGAATACATGGCCTACGGTGACCTCAACGAGTTCCTCCGCAGCATGTCCCCTCACACTGTCTGCAGCCTCAGTCACAGTGACCTGTCCACGAGGGCTCAGGTCTCCAGTCCAGGACCCCCACCCCTCTCCTGTGCTGAGCAGCTTTGCATTGCCCGGCAGGTAGCAGCGGGCATGGCTTACCTCTCCGAGCGCAAGTTTGTCCACCGGGATTTAGCCACCAGGAACTGCCTGGTAGGTGAGAACATGGTGGTGAAGATCGCAGATTTTGGCCTCTCCAGGAACATCTACTCAGCAGACTACTACAAAGCTAATGAGAACGATGCTATCCCTATCCGTTGGATGCCACCAGAGTCCATTTTCTACAACCGCTATACCACAGAGTCAGATGTGTGGGCCTATGGTGTGGTCCTCTGGGAGATCTTCTCCTATGGCCTGCAGCCCTACTATGGGATGGCCCACGAGGAGGTCATTTACTATGTGCGGGATGGCAACATCCTCTCCTGCCCTGAGAACTGCCCCCTGGAGCTGTACAATCTAATGCGTTTGTGTTGGAGCAAGCTGCCTGCAGACAGGCCCAGTTTCCCCAGCATCCACCGAATTCTGGAACGCATGTGTGAGAGGGCAGAAGGAACAGTGGGAGTGTAAGGTTGAAGGTTCTCAGATGAAATGCTGCAGTCTCTGTCAGACTCAGTGAGCCAGAGGAATGCTACAGCAGAGGCCCACCAGGCCCAGATGGGAAAGAGTAACAGTAGCATCCCTTGCCTCTTGTTTCCCAGAGGTGGGGGGGAATGACAGCACAGAACCCCTAGGTGGACAGAACCATTGGAATTGATGATTGGAAACATAGGCTAATAAATGTGTCAGATAACAGGAGAGAGCTCCTCTTCCTCATGGGAAAAGTTTGTATCATACATTGTACAGGAAAGAGTATCATCGAATTCAGTTCCTGAGTTAGCTGGCGGCAGAGGAAGACTCTATTGTATTAAATTTTATAGGAAGTGGGATTCAGAGCTTCGTTTTTGATAGAGTTGATTCCTGTCCATTGTAATAGTAGAGTGTTTTCACGTGATACATCAGGTCAAGTTCAGAAATTGAAAAAGCAGGAGAAATCATTTTTTTTTTTACCACCAAAAGACAGGCTCTAGGTTTTGGTTGAATTTCTTTTTTTGCACTTAATGCATATTTTATATTTTGTCTGTATTCTAGAGTTGTGCTTCTACTTTATTGTCAGAGAGTTTCTAAGGAATAAAATGACAAACCAGCAAGGCCCTATTCTTACTGTTATTCTTAGTTCCTTTTTCTATTTTGGCTCCTCCAGTGCTAAGACTTTCCTTAGTGTGCATTTATCATGAATATAATCTGCTTATTTTATTTCTACATATTTTTTTTTCTGAAAAAAAATGGCATTTTATCACTCTTCTTTTTTCTTTGAAAACTTAATTACTTTGCTTTAACCTTTATCTTCTTCCTTTTTCTGGGCCTCTCTGTACTTTTTTAGTTGTTTATCTGCTTTTTTTCTCCTTTATTTCATACATACAATAAGCACCTAGAAGAAATAAAAATATTAAAAACACATATTTTATATATACTGGTACATACACATCCTTTTAAAATTATTATCTCTTTCTTCTATTTGTGCCTTTGAAGTCACACATTTCAAATTTTGTTGCCGCTGTCTATTAAATCTCTCAAACCATGATGTTTGATATGGGGTGTTACAATATGTTCTTGTGGCTCCAAGTTATTTCAAAACTGATGTTTTTGTGCATTCTTCTTGTAGAAACCAATTCAATTGTTCATAGCATAAACATAGTGTTACTTCCTATGTTTATGCACAGTGTATTCACCTATCTTGCTATATGTTTTTTTTTTTTAACAAAAACTTCTGGAACTTAGATTTCTGATGCTTCTCAGTGGAGCCCCACATAATATATATTTATCTAAGTCCAACACAAAATGTAAGAGTGTATTCCTGAGATAGCATGAACACCAGTTCTCCTAAAATAAGCAAATAGGGAACAGAAAAGAGCAGTCTGCTCCAAACCTGCTTGCTTTATTTCAAACTAATTGGTAGTTTGGGAAAGGAAGAAATGATCTGAATTCTTTTTTTATATATTTATTTTTTAGTTGTAGTTGGACACAATGCCTTTATTTTATTTATTTTTATGTGGTGCTGGGGATTGAACCCAGGGCCTCACGCATGCTAGGCAAGCGCTCTACCACTGAGCCACAACTCCAGCCCTGATCTGAATTTTTGAAATCGAATTTTCCAAGTGACTACTGGAAAACTTTACCTGAATGTCCCCCAAATCTGCCAAATGTATCGATTCGACTCTTGGTGGAAAAACCTCCTTATTCATAGTCTCTCCAGACAGCCAAGACAAAGAGGTGGAAATTACCCTAGACTTTGCCCTCTCTTTTAATCCTGGTATCCTATTGGTTTTACTTCCTAAATTCCTCCTGCATACACCGTCTTGCTATCAATCCAACAGCCCACTACTCAAGCTGTATCACTGCCCAGCTGTCAAGGGTCTGATCTCCCTGTCAGTTGAGCTAATTCCCTGGACTATGACGATGGCAGAGAGGAACTTATTCACAATTCTGATTCATCAACAGGGAAGTTCAGATTTAGTATTGAGACCAAGTCTTTAGACCAAATCTTTAAAGTCAAAATTTATATTGTCAAAATCCAAAATTTATATTGTCATCCAAAGGGCTGGATGAAGACTCAAGCTGCAGTTTGACTCCAAACAAGATCAAGAAGCCACCACATAGAAACGTTGAGAGGGCCACCAAGCACATCTAGAAATTCAGTGGAGATATCTATGGTGTATTTTAAATTGTTCACATATGGGTCATGTATACTTGGCAAATTTCAAAGCTGCCTTTGTGTTTGCTCAGATGATAAAGGTTTATTGTAGTGACAGGGAAGTCAGGCCACTAGAAAAAGCTAAATTCCAGAAAAGCAGGGCAAGGCAGTCATTCAGAGCAGCTACCACAAAGCTTGGCTCCAGGTATCGCACTGTCTTTCAGAACCAGGTTTCCACAGCCCCAGGCCTGTTCTGCCACTGTGAGCTGTTCTCTGCTCCCTCCTCCCTTCCTGACTCCCTGCTCTTTCTGCCTGTCTCTTCCTCTTGGCTTCTACAGCCTCATGGATTCTCTATCTTTGGGGTTTTCAAGATTCCAAGGCAAAAGAATCATAGAAATATAGTTAAGTACAGTACGTGAGCAAGCAAGCAAATATTATAAAAGTCACTCAATTTTATTAAATATTTAAAGCAACTGAAAACTAATAGTTAGATCTCCCATTTACCCCAATATAGCAATAGTACTAATAAAAATTATCATATCAGCTAGTGTATATTGAGAGCTTACCATGTATACTCTAAGGCCTTTAAATACACTAATTTAAACCTCATAACATCCCTGTGATGTAGGCACTATCTTTAGGCCCATTTTTTAGATGAAGAAAGGGGCACAGAGACAGTTTGTAACTGGAACAGAACAATAGAGCCCAGCATATCATCCAAAAAGGACAAGGGCTCACCCACAACGTGGCTTGCTTCTGTATGTTTGAGAGGAAACAGCTGAACCTAGGTGACTATAGGGGTGACTTGTAATCTGCAGGTTGTTCCAAAATCCATGCTCTACTTTCATGTTATTCCATTCCCTATCCAAGTCTTTTTAATGACCAGGCACCCCCAAAAGTATTTCAGCATTGCAAATTTAAATTAATCAAGACGACCAATAGATGAAATAGTTATTTTTTTTTTCTGAATTCTCATTGCATTTTCAAGTTAAGATCCTTGGTCTGTGTCCATAGTGCTCACACTAATGTTCTGTACGGCAGGAATGTGGAGTACTACTTACCAGTGCTGCTTTCTTTTTTAAATAAAGATTTTTCCAATGGTAGAATCATCATATAAATTAAAAAGGGGAGATGAGAGAAAGGCATAGAGCTACTGTTACAGACATCAGTAAGGCATCAACAAGTGTTTTAAGATGGTCTAGTATCATGCTGGGCACAGAGGCACACACCCGTAATCCCAGAGGCAGGAGGATGGCGATTTCAAAGATAGCCTCAGCAAAGGGGAGGCGCTAAGCAACTCAGTGAGACCCTGTCTCTAAATAAAATACAAAATAGGGCTGGGGATGTGGCTTAGTGGTCGAGTGCCCCTGAGTTCAATCCTCAGTACCGCCACCCCTTTCCGCAAATGATCTAATATCAAATGTGGCAAGAGTATAAGTCATTTGGTACATGACATCAAAAATACATCCTCCAGTATTAAAATGGAACAGAAAAAGAACAATTTCATTTCACTTTCCAGTGTATTATGAACCTGTCCCATAACATTAAATATTATTCCAAAAATCCCATTTAATGTTTGAGTACTAGTCCATTTTGAGGCTAGACCAATATATTTTGAACACACAATATTTTTCCAGTTTTCACTATTATGAAAAATATTGTAATGCTCATCCATATTTATGCATATCCGTAACTATATCTCTATAGAAATTCTGAGAAAGGAAATGTCCGGGCCACATAGCGTACACTATATTATACTTTCATTATGCCTTGTTATGCTCTCTAGAAATATTGTTTTCATCTCTAATTATACAAGAGAGCTCAGAGCCCTAAACTTTGGCTGCCATAGAGAATTAATACTCTCTTTTTTACAAATCTTTTGTCTATTTGGGCTATAAATAAAGAGGATCTCATTTTAATTTTAGCTTTCAAATTACTAGTGGGGTTTCCTTATTCCCAGGTCATTTGTAGTGTTTATTCTGGTAATTACCAACAAACCATTTTTTTGTACTCATTTTCTAATTCAAATGTAAAACTACTTTTATAAAAAAGCATATTGCCTTTTTGGTATACTGTACAGAAGAGAGAAAATATACAGATTTTTACCTTAAATAATATTTGCTTTTATCTTGTAAAAGTAATAATTGTTTATCTTTAAAAAATATTAGATAATATTAGAATAAGAATATATTATGCACAATAATAATAAACCATAATAAAAATGAAAAAACACCATCTGATGGTTATTAACATTAGCATCATGATAAATAGTCTTATAGACTTTTTAAGGTAAGTTGATAGGTAGGTAGGTAACTAAATAGATAATTTTAAACAAAAACAAATCTTACTGTTATATTGTTTCAAGCTTTGTATTTATCACTTAATGTATCTTAAACATACTCTATATCCACAAATGTTATGCACAATATCATTTTTAGTGGTTTAATGTTATTCTACTTTATAGATTTATCATAATTTATGTAACTATTATTTATATTTTTGCATATTTGGTAATTTCTATTTTCACTTATAAATGTAACATTTCAATAATTAATCTTGTTGCTAAATTTTGTGACCATTTTCTTAAGTGATTTCTTAAGATACAACTTCTAGAAATGAAATTTCTAGATTAATGGGTATATATACTTTTAATGCTTTTTTAATAAATTGGAAATTACTTTCCTTATTTTATCAATGTATACATCTTCTATCCAGATAAAAGGTCCCAATTATTTCAACCTCACCAATGTCAAGTATATTAGCATTTTAATCATTGTCAATGCAATAGCTTAAATTTTTTTATTTAGTAACTTACTTTTCTTTAAATACTGATGATGTTGAACACTTTTAAATGTTTTGAGGACAAGTGACTTGTCATTTGTCTCCTACTGTTATTTCTATTCAGTATATCTTTTTCTTGTTGCTTTGTAAAAGTACTTCATATACTAAGGAGTTAAATTTTGCTCTACATGTTTAAACCATATCTATCATGTTAAAATGTATAAACTGGATGTCACTTTGTCTTTTACTCTGTTTTTATTAATCAGGAAAGAATGCTGAATTTTCAGTCTATTTAGATGATAATGGTTTCTTCCCTAAATGATATGTTAACATGCGCAATTGTATGAGTTGATTTCCTAAAATTGAGATATCCTTGTATTCCTGCAATATACTGTCTTTGGGTGTGTCACATCAATCTTATATTTAACTACCAAATCTGACTTATTGATATTTATTTGTGCCAATATTTGCAAGTTCATAAAATTAAAAGTTTATCATTTTCTTCTCTGTTAGCCTTACTTTAGCATTATGATAGTTTTCATAAACTTGGGAGTTTCCATGTAATTGTGGTTAGTGCTTATGTTAGCATTATGTCCCTCAAAATGTTGGAAGCTTGATCCCCAGTGTGGCAGTGTTGAGAAGTCCAGAGGGAGGTATTAGGGTCATTGGGGGTATCACCCTCGGAAAACAATAGGGATTGTCTTTTGGAGTGAGTTACTTATCTTACAATGAGGGTGTTATAAAGCAAGACCACCTCCCATCCGTTTTGCCCCTTCTGCAAAGCCAATTCCCTTTTTGTTTCTCTAACATATTATGATACAACCAGAGAGCCATAGCCAAAGTACTCAGCCTCAGGTATTTGGTTATGGCAAAAGAAATAGACTATAGCTCTGTAGTATAATTTGATATCAGGAATTATAAAGACATGAGCATTGTTCAATATGGCTTTCACTAATCCGGGTCTTTTTTTCTTCCATATGGATTTTAGAACTGTTTTTTTTTTTCCTAGTTCTGTGAAGAAAATCATTGATATTTTGATGGGGATTGGGTTGAATTTGATATCACTTTTGATAATATGGCCATTTTTACAACGTTATTTCTACCTATCCATAGAATATCTTTCAATTTTCTGAGGTTCTCTTCAATTTCTTTCTTCAGTATTCTATAATTTTCATTAGAGAGGTCTTTCACCTCCTTGGTTAGATTTATTCCCAAGTTTTGTTGTTATTGTTTGAAGCAATTGTGATTAGAATTGTTTTTGATTTCTTTCTCAGTAGATTCATTATTGTAGTATAGGAAAGCTATTGTTTTTTATATATTGATCTTGTATCTTGCTACATTGCTGAATTTATTTATCAGTTCTAGAAGACTTCTGGTGACGTTTTTTGGGATCTTCTAAATATAGGATCATATCATCAGCACACAGATAATTTGACTTCTTATTTTCCTATTTATATACCTTTAATTTCTTTCTCTTATCTGATTGCTCTGGCCAGAGTTTTAAGAACTATATTAAATAGGAGTGGATAGAGTAGACATCCTTGTCTTGTTTCTGATTTCAGAGGAAATAAAACGTTTTCAGTTTTTCTCCATTCACTATGATGTTGGCTTGGCTTTGTTACAGATAACCTTTATGATTTCTAGGCAAGAGCTATAGTAACAAAAACAGTATGGAACTGGAAAAAAAAAAACAGACATGAAAACCAATGGAATAGAATAGAAAGCACAGTCAATCTATATAAAGAGAGTCATTGATCCTTGACAAAGTTGTCAAAGTATACTTTGGAGGAAAGAGAGCCTTTTTAACAATTTTTGCTGGGAAAACTGGATACCCCCACGTAAAAGAAGGAACTAGATCCCTCTCTCTCTGAACAAACAAACAAAAAAAGTACATCAAAGACCTAGGAATTAGACCAGAAACACTGTAACTTCTAGAAGAAAACATAGGACCAGCACTCCAAGATATTAGCACAGGCACAAACTTACTCCTAAAGCTCAAGAATTAAAACCAAAAATCAGTAAGTGGGATGGCTGCAAATTAAAAAGGTTTTTTTTGCACAGTAAAAGAGACAATTAAAAGCATGAAAAGGCAGCCTACAGAGTGGTAGAAAAAATCTTTGCTAACTATTCTTCCAATAGGAGCTCAATATCTGGAATATATAAAAAATTAACACCAAGTAAATAAATAAATAAACAACCCAGTCAATAAATGGGCAAATGAACTAAACAGACATATATCAAAAGAAGAAATGCAAATATTTGAAAACAACGTTCAACATCCTTAGAAATCAGAGAAATGCAAATCAAAACTGCACTGAAATTTCATCTCATTCCAATTAGAATGGCAATCATCAAGAATGTAAATAATAGAGGACAGTCCTACCCATCCCTGCGGAGCCCAGGCAGACCCAGGACTGACCACCAGGCCAAGGACCATGCCCACACGTGACAGCACTGCATCTCCAAACAGGCACCCAAAGCCATTCTTCGACTTGCCCTTTCAACTCCATATCTAAAAGTGGTTGCCACCATCTTGGGACACCTCCAATGCCAACTCAGCTGCCACCACTATCTTCAGTTGGGGCAGCTTCTATCTTGCAACACTGGCCAGTGGCTGGAAGCCCAACACCAAGGTACTTACAGGTTTGACGCTACCCGCCACCAACTCTGGACATGGTCACTTCCATCTAGGGACAATAGCCAGGACCTGGAAGACCATCACCAAGGTTCCTACAGGCGTGGGTACACCAGAGATATCCCTGCTAGGTGTACTAACAGCCATCACTTTGTTGCAGAAGCAGGGGAGAGCCTTGCACCAAGCCAACATTATTCTAAATGGAGAAAAATTGGAGGCATTCCCTCTAAGAACAAGACAAGGATGCCCTCTTTCACCACTCCTATTCAACACAATCCTTGAAACTCTAGCCAGAGCAATTAGATAAATGAAAGAAATTAAAGGGATATGAATAGGAAAAGAAGAACTCAAACTATCACTATCTGCCAATGACATGATTCTATACTTAGAGGACCCAAAATACTCCACCAGAAAACTTATAGAATTAATAAATGAATTTAGCAAAGTAGCAGGATATAAAATTAACACCCATAAATCAAATGCATTTCTATACATCAGCGATGAACCCTCAGAAAGAGAAATTAGGAAAACTACCCCATTCACAATATCCTAAAAAAAAAAAAAAAACATAAAATAACTTGGGAATCAACCTAACAAAAGAGGTGAAAGACCTATACAATGAAAACTACAGAACACTAAAGAAAGACATCAAAGAAGATCTTAGAAGATGGAAAAATTTCCCATGTTTTTGCATAGGAAGAATTAATATTGTCAAAATGTCCGTACTACCAAAAGCATTATACAGCCTTAATGCAATTCCAATTAAAGTCCCAACAACATTCCTCATAGAAATAGCAAAAACAATCATGAAATTCATTTGGAAAAATAGGAGACCCAGAATAGCCAAAGCAATCCTTAGAAAGAAAAGTGAAGCAGGAGGCATCACAATGCCAGACCTTAAACTAAACTACAGAGCTATAGTAACAAAAGAGTATGCTATTGGCACCAATATATATATGTAGACCAATGGTACAGAATAGAAGACACAGAGACAAACCCATATAAAGACAGTTATCTAATACTAGACAAAGATGCCAAAACAAAATACATTAGCTAAAAGATAGCCTCTTTAACAAATGGTGCTAAGAAAACTAGAAGTCCATATGCAACAAAATGAAATTAAACCACTATCCCTCACCATGCACAAAGCTCAATTCAAAGTGGATTGAAGACCTAGGAATTAGACCAGAGACTCTGCACCTAATAGAACAAAAAGTAGGCCCAAATCTTCATCATGTCAGACTAGGCCCGACTTTCTTAATAAGATTCTTAAAATTCAAGAAGTAAAATCAAGAATCAATAAATTGGATGGATTCAAACTAAAAAGCTTCTTCTCAGTAATGGAAACAATCAATAACATGAAGAGATTGCCCACAGAGTGGGAGAACATCTTTACTACACACACATCAGGTAGAACACTAATCTCCAGGATATATAAAAACTCAAAAAACTTAACACACAAACACAAAAAATAGCTCAATCAATAAGTGGGCTAAGGAATTGAACAGACACTTCTCAGAAGAAGATATACAATTGATCCACAAAATCTGAAAAAATGTTCAACGTCTCTAGTAATTAGAAAAATGCAAATCAAAACTACTGTAAGATTTCATCTCACTCCAGTCAGAATGGCAATTATCAAGAATACAAGCAATAATAAGTGTTGGCAAGGATATGGAGAAAAAGGTACAGTCATACATTGTTGATGGCACTGCAAATTGGTGCAACCACTATGGAAAGCAGTATGGAGATTCCTTAGAGAACTTGGAATGGAACCACCATTGACCCAGCTATCCCACTCCTCAGTATATACCCAAAGGACTTAAAATCAGCATACTATAGTGACACAGCCACATCAATGTTCATAGCAGCTCAATTCACAATAGTTAAACTGTGGAACCAACCTCGATGCCTTGATGAATGGATAAAGAACTGTGATGCATATTACACAATGGAATATCACTCAGCTTTTAAAAGAGAATTTAAAAATGACATTTTCAAGTAAATGAATGGAGTTGGAGAATATCATGCTAAGCAAAGTAAACCAATCCCCAAAAGACAAAGGCTGAATGTTCTCTCTGATAAGTGGATGCTGATCCATAAGGGGGTGGGCATGGGGAGAATGGAGGAACTTTGATGGGGCAAAAGGGAAGGAAAGAAGAGGAGGCAGCATGGAGGTAGTAAAGATGGTGGAATGAGATGAACATCATTACCCTAGGTGCATGTATGACTGCACATGTGGTGCAACTCTACATGGTGTACAGCCAGAGAAATGAAAAGTTGTGCTCCATTTATGTCCAATGAATTGAAATGCATTCTGCTATCACGTGTAACTAATTATAACAAATTTAAAAAATAATAAAATGTTGATGGAGAGAAAAAAGAAAGAAAGAATGCATATAAATAATAAATGCCAGTGAGGATGTCAGGGGAAGTGTATACTCATATATTGTTGGTAGGACTGAAAATTAGTACAACCACTTTGCAAAGCAGTATGAAGATTCTTCAAAAGACTAGGAATAGACCCATCATTTGACCCATTTACCCAACTCCTTGGTATTTATCCAAAAGAACTAAAATCAGGATATTATAGTGATAGATGCATACCAATGTTGATAGAAGCACAATTCACAGTAGCCAAATTATGGAACCAGCCTAGGTATTCCTCAATAAATGAATAGATAAATAAAATATAATATGTATACACAATGGAATATTACTCAGGAATAAAGAAGAACAAAATTGTTTCATTTGCTGCTAAATAGATGGATCTAGAGAACATCATACAAAGTAAAATAAGCCAGACTTAGAAAGTTAAGGGTCTAATGTTTTTTCTCATGTGCAGAAACTAGAGAGAAATAAGGAATTTAAAAAAAAATAAACTGGATCTTATGAAAACAGAAAGGAGAACAGTGTAAGAGAGGAAGAGGATTAATGGGGTGGGAGGAGGAATGGGAATAAAGAGAAACTGCAGAATGAAATTGACCAGATTATTGTACATGCATATATGAATATATTATAATGAATTCCACTCCAATAATATATATAAATGTAATACACCAATTAAACACTAAATTGCTAGTAGGAAGACCAACAAAACAGAGGAAGGGGATCAGAGAGAGGGAAGAATGAAGAGAAGTAATTAGAGAAATGCAAATCAAAACTATTGTAAGTGGGTAGAACTGGGATTGAAATGGAGCGAATCATGTTATACGCATGTACGAATATGTCAAAATGAACCTCACAATTATGTAAAAGTACAATGCAGTAATAAAGACATACATTTAAAAATAGATTAATACAGTTAGTTTATTTTAAAATAATTGTATTTTGTTTATAAAATTAATTCATACACAGGTTTTTTAAAAAGACTCCTAAGAAGGGTGCAAATTAAACAAAAGATCCCCTCTTCCCATGCATCTCTAGCCCATGCCTATTTACTGACCACTTTGCCCACTTCTAGTTTTAGTTAGGGTGGTGATTACTGCTGCAATTAAGAAATGTGCTTGCATCTCTCTTTGTGAATTGATCAATTCAAAAAGGTATAAAATATCTCCTTTCATAAAAGACGGGCAGTTTAGAGCACTTTTACTCAAACCTCTCTCCACTTCCTGAGATGCCAGTTAACTTCTCTGTATCAATTGCATTGTTTTTCATGACTCTCACAAATCTACTTAAACAAGGCTTACTCATTGATTGTGGGTTCTGTAAGATAAATTTAGAGTTTCCATGTTTCCTTCCACCACTTCTCCCTTTACTCCCAATGTCGGTCATCCATATAGCTATTTGTCTGCTGTCAGGATTCGTGACATTTGCATTTTTGTTCTTCAACCAAATCAAGATTTGGATGCTTTGACTATAGGTTAATTCTAAACATGAAAAAAAATCAAAACAAGATGTCTACAATGATATGATCATGTAAATACCTTGAACAATGGTATTCCACCAAGGATCCTTCTCAGGCAGATATTCCAAGTTATGCAGAAATCAGTTCATGGTACTCAAGCTATCAGAGAAGCCCCCTGGTCCACCTGTTCTGTATGCAGTCTTCTAGCTGACCATCCTGATTGACAACCCCTGCTGTCTATATCTGCCGGCTCAGCGCCTTTATACATGTGAAATCACTTCTCACCTCCATGGACCCCTGGCTTATGTGCACTGCAGGCAGCAGTTCACTATTTCCTGTGTCCTGCATTATCAATGTATAAGAATATTAAGATATTTTCTGCTTTCAAAATACTTGTCAAACTGATGGCACTTAGATTGCTTTCAGAGTGTACATAGATGGACTCTTATTCATGTATGTTCACTGTTGTCTCAATGAAATACTTAGTTTCAGCTTACCATCTTGATCCAGAAGCTTCTCTGGAATTATCTATTCACTCACAGTTAATCTCTAGTCTTCATTTGTCTTTAATCTTCTTGTTTGGATCCTTCTTTTTGTCCTCTTTCTCTCAGATTATTAATGTTGGAACATCCCACATTCCTTGGGCAACATCTCTCTTCTATCTATACTCACCCTTAGTGGTCTCATCTGGTATAAATCACCTGTATGCTGAAATTTTTATCTTTATCTCAAATCTCTCTCCCCAATAGCCTACTCACATGTTTAACTCCTTATTGTGAGTGAGAGCGTGAAATTTTCTGTCCAGTTTGAGTGCCCATTGCAATAACTGGGTACTGCTGGTTTAGGTACTTATTCTCAAGAGGGTAGATCGTGCCTCTTTTAACAGCTTCCAATAACTTCACCTGTTTTATTACAGTTGAAAGAAATTCCTCCCCTCCTGCAAATGGGCTGCATTTACCTACTCATGATTTCCAGCCCTGATATGGATATTTCCTTTTTAACATGGTCTGTGTGTCACTTTTTTGAGCACTTGGGAGAACACAATACTATGCTCATTCCACCATTTTAATGGAAGCGTTCTTTATCAAGGCGAAGATTTACCTTGTCCATATAGATTTAAATCTTTATATCAAGAGCATTTCATGTTGCCATTCTTTTACTTGTTTCAGATCTAAATAGCATGGTCACCAAGATACATGCATTTACAGACCTTTTACTTTGGTATAGATCACCACAGAATCCAAGCATATGTACACGGTTTTTGGTACTGAATCATGACATACAAAAACTATGCCAATAGGAATGACCCATAGGTGTGAGAATCTAATTTAAAAAGACTTTACCAGTGCATTTCTTATCATTATCAACAGAGATTCATGTCCCTTGCCTTTTAAAAGATCATGTCCTCTGAATATGGGGTAAAACAAGGGTGAAAGAAAATAATCAAATGACTTCTAAACTTTTATATTTCTTCCTTACTGGGTCTCTCTCCATTAAAAAACAAAACAAAACAAAACAAAAAAAAACTTCTATGAGTTTCAACCAGGATAGTTTTTCTTATAAACATTATCATCATACCTGTAATTACACAACTGGCCTTCATTACCCTTCTTCAAACTATAGCCTCTGGAAAGCATGCACCATATTTAGAATTTTGTCCATAGGAAAAGAAACCACCTGCACAAAGGTTATGTCATAGAGATGGCAACCACAAAAAACACCGAACTTAGATATACACTATCATTTTATGGGTGTGCTCCTGACTATTTAGAGCTGTGATTAAAATTAGAAGTGTGGGCAACGACACTGCTTTCCAATTTTTTTTAAAGCAACATTGACCATATGGTGGTTAGTATAACACTCCTGTTTCAAGTGACGCTTTACCCAAGCATGGACCAAGCATGATATAAAGTCAACTCTACTGTTACTATCTTAGTTTTTAAATTATGGCAGGTATTATATTTAAGGAGCTTAAGAAAGTTCATTTTATGTAATCATAAAAATGATTACATGACATTGAGTGTCATGTAATCATTTTTATCTTCACTCATTTAAGTCATGTTCTGACTCAGAGATCACCTTCATAGGAGATTCATCATTCTGTCCCACATCACTCTGGTCAGGTTGGTTTTTATTGGTATCAGGGATTGAACCCAGGGGTGCTTAACCACAGAGCCACACCCTCAGCCCTTTTTTGTATTTTATTTAGAGACAGTGTCTCTCTGAGTTGCTTAGGGACTCACTAAGTTGCTGAGGCTGTCTTTGAACTTGTGATCCTCATGCCTCAGTCTCCCAAGCTACTGGGATTAGAGGTATGTGTCACCGCGCCCAGCCTTCGGGTTGCTTTGAAAAAGAAACCACCTTAATGTAAGTCTGTTCCCCAAACTTCACTCAGAAGTGAGAATCAATGAGGAATAAAATAACTGAATGCAAGAGAGACTTGCAGAGGAGTGATTCTAAAAGAGTCAAGAACACAAATTAATTCCATGTCTAACAAGGAAAGGAAAGATAGGAAATGCCTGAGGAGAAATCATATTTAAGACAATTTTTAACAATAAGCCTCTGATATTTTAGGGAAAACGACTTTATCAAACACAGTTCTAATCGTGAAATCAGCTTTGCAAAGCAATATGAAAATATAGTTTTTAACTTTATATGCTTAAGACAATTTTGGAAGAAAGGAGGCATCCAATCATACAATCTTAGAGAAATTTGGAGAAAATTCAGAGTTTCTTATTAAAAATCTCTTTTCTTTAATACAGTAAATGTGAATTTACCTAGAACGTGCTGAGATTAACCATTAATAGATAACTCATTATATTCACAGTGTAACTAACAAGATGACTCCAAGACGACATAGCTCAGTTCTAAAGGAAAAACCATTGATCCTTTGACATGAGTTTCTTACACCTAGATTCTAGATTCTGCAAAAAATCTCTACTTAGATTTTTTTCCAAAATTGTCTTGTATTATTTGCTAACCTGATAGTTTTACATTATCATTAAATTTGAAGCTTTAAAAATGTTTTAAATATAAATATTTGCAACATTATTTGAATACCTATATAATAAATCAATGTACAGATGTAGCATGTGTTATCTAGATAAGCAGTGGATAAAGTCGGACCTAGGAGCTGACTCAGATCCCAGCAGTTGATTTAATCCTTCTCTGCCTCAGTTTTTTTAATTGATTAAATGAGAAAATAATAATAACACGTAGCTGATAGGTTGTTGTTATGTCAAAAATGCTTAGGAAAGTGCCTGATAACTCAGTAAATACTACCAATATGCTAATAATGATTGTGTCTAATATTTTGCTATTATACAACAAGCTGCTATGAGCCATATTATAGCTAAACTACTACCATATGTTTTTTCCTAAGGTACCATAATAAAATTAATTGGGTTAGACTCAACAAACATTTTTAGGGATTTTATGTTCCAAAATTACCCTGTGGAAATTTTGTAAGAATCTATACAGCCAAAAGCAATGTGTGGAAATGCCCATTTCTCATACTCTAGCTAACGACCATCAAATTTAACAGTTAACCAGGTTGATAAGAAACTTTATCTCCCTACACTAATATTATATTTTGAAAATGTTTTTATTGATTTTTTTTTTTGATTTTGTGAATTCTCAAGTATGTTCTACTCTTTCTCTTTCATCAACTGTCCTTCATCTTTTCCAGTCTAGGGGTTTTTGTTGTTGTTGTTTATTTTTTTTGTTTTGTTTTGTTTTTGGTACCAGGGATTGAACCCAGGGGCAATTAACCACTGAGCTATATCCCCAGGCCTTTTTTCATTTTTATTTTTTATTTTGAGACAGGGCCTCACTAAGTTGCTGTGGCTGGCCACAAACTTGAGATCCTCCTGCCTCAACCTCCAGAGTCAGAGATTACAGGTGTTTGTCATCATGCCCAGTTCTGGGTTGTTGTTTTGTTTTTATTTCTGTTAGAATGTATGTTCTGGGTCTTCCTTTCAACCTCATTATCTTTACTCTCACTGTACTATTTTTATATCATTTTCTTTTGAGAAAGTAAATTTCTTAATCTAATTGTCTCATTTAAAAGATTCCAACTATTTTCTATTGCTTCTACTGCACTCTTTTAAATTTTATTATTTTTAATAGGAAATACATTCATTTGGGTCAGCTGATTTCTCCTTCCAGGGAGATGGACTAGACACACTCTTCCTTCCTCCTTCTACTAAATACAACTAAACCCCCTGAACATCACATAGAAAACAAGCAGGAGCTGACCTGACCGTGAGAGGTGGAGAGAAGGTAGATCATCCAGGGAAAAGGCTCCAGGAATGGCATGCTGGGGAGCTCCGGGCTTTCTAACTGCCTTAAATACCTCAGACCTGGAGACAAGAGCTGGCAATACAGAAACTCCAACAGGCACAGACCAGAAAAGCCCCCATCAAAGCCTGCTATCTTTAGCCAAAGGGTTTACAAAAAAGGCAGCCTGGCAAGACAAAAAACAACAACAACAACAAAAACCCTTTTAGACAAAAATTGCTTTTCTTAGCCAAACACCACAGGAAAATGCCTCACCTCCACCCATGGCAGCAAAGCCCAAGTGGGAATCCTGGACTTCTCCCTGGCCACGCTATAATGAAGGCTCCAACTGCCCACAGCAGAGGTGCCAGAAAAGTGTTCCCCAGGAGTGAGACTTCCAGCCCCCCTGGGCTCAGAACGTGTGGCCAGGAAGTATTGATGGTGATTGTTTTATAAACAGAGGAGGCAAACCGGATGTCAAAGGACATTGCTATACTTTACTGGAACTGGTACATGTCAACACTAGTAGACTGTAATAAGTTAAATATGCATCTTGTCACATGTAAGGATGACTTCCATACCTATAAGGTAATAAACAGAGCTGCCACTAACAAAGCCCTACAAAGAGATGTTCCTAAGTGCGATATATGATCAAAATAGAATTTTAAAAAATTGTCGAGTAACCCACAGACAGGTAGAAAAAGAAAACAGAGAAACAAAGCACCAAGAGAAACAGCACACAAATGAAACACTAGATGTGAGCCCTAACATGGTAATAATATCATTAAGTGTAATTATGGCAGCATTTTAAATGTTTAAGTAGGTTTTTGGAGCACCTGCATTTGCCTCAGCACCTGGGGTTTCAAAGGATAAGACATCTGAATTCATTTCTGTAAGATGGAAAATAGACGGAGTCATGCTGACCAACAGCAGAGCACAGGAAATAAAAAAAATGATACAGTAAATGTAGAAACCAGGCTTTTGTGCTAAACTTTTGGGAGGGAGGCTAAACAGAGGTCATTTCTTTAGATCTCTAACCAAATGCTATCACCTGGCAAGAGTGTTACCCAGGTCTTATAGATGGTGATCTTTCTGTTGCCAGTGTTTAATAAATGCTTTGACCATCATTCCCAAGAACCAATCTTCTTTCCACTCGTTCCTTCCTTGAAACCATTCATTAACTTTGGTTCATCCATTTGACCAGTCTACTGATTATCAAGAAATGCTCGGAAATATCATGGAAGCTGGGAAATACCAGCAAAAAGATACAAAGAGACTCTTGATAGAGTGCAAAATCTAGTTAAGAACTAACAAAAATACAAACAAGATCATTTCAAATAGCAATGTGTACTATCAAGGCAAAGAAACAACACAAATTAGTGCATGTCTTTCTGGTAATCACAGTGCTACAACATGCCAACCACCACGGTGGATATTCCACTTACCCCAAGTGCTGGATGCCTTGTTGTCCCTGGTAATGATCTGACTCTCAGAATCCCATCTGTTATGGTTAAGACATGAGGTGTCCCCAAAAGCTCACGTGTAATCATATCATTACTATGCAAGAAAGTTCAGTGGCAAAATGATTGAGAGCCTTAACCTTTTCAGTGTCTTAATCCACTGATAGGGATTATTTGGGTGGTCACTGTAAGCAAGTAGAATGTGGCTGGAGGAGGTGGGTCCCTGGGGATGTGCCTTTAGGTTTATATTTTGTCCCTGGTGAGTGCAGCTCTCTCTGCTTCTCTGTGGCCATGTCCTGAGCTGTTTTCCTCCACCACTCTCTTCCACCATGACGTTCTGCCTTACCTTGAGCCCAGAGCAATGGAGTTGGCCATCTATAACAGAAACCACTGAAACCATGAGCCCAAATTTACCTTTCCTCCTCTAAAATCATTGTTGTCTGGTCTTTTGATCACAGCAGTGAGAAGGCTTACTAAAACACCATCCTTAGAGTATGATTCCTAGGACACTATTTCAGGTCAGGTTCACTGGAAGCCACAGCTGCCATAAGGATTCTTGTGCAAGTAATTTATTGAGACTGTGCTCTCAGGGGAAATGCATTAGGGCTGAGGGGAGCTTGACTGAGCAGTGAAGGAGCTGGGCAAAGCAGTGCTTTCAGCTGACAGGTGGCCTCAATTCACTTCACCGGGATCTGTGGGGTATGAGTTGCTCCAAGGAAGTTATCCTGCCCTCAGGCAAAGAAGACTGACCTGTTTTACTCCTGCTTAGGCCAGCTCTTGTGTGTTGGCAGGGGTGATAATGGAGGCAGGTCCCATCTCAGACATCTCCACAGGAGATAGCTCCTATTGTTTAAGAGCAATCCTCTAGACAAGGATGTAGGTTTCAGCTATTAGTAACCAAAACCTGTAACAGCTTAGGGATGGGGCTCAAGGCCTGCAAAAGAGGCTCAGGCATGGCCACAAAACATCTGATATACCACTATTTGGTTCTGACTCTATGGGTTAAAGGATTCTAGTGAATTTTACTACATGAAGGCCTTCTTATTCATGTGCCATTGACCCAGATTCACCTTCTTCTATTTTGCCTAAAAAATCCTCAAATCTAATGTATGGATGACAGACTTCCCTAGTTTCCATTGCTGATACAAAGGTCCCTCTTAGCTGGGTGTTTTGTTTGATTCCACTGGAATTTGGAATAAGGGAAGGAATTAAAAGATATGCTGAGGGCTGGGGTTGTGGCTCAGTGGTAGAGTGCTTGCCTCACATGTGTGAGGCACTGGGTTCAACTCTCAGCACCACATATAAATAAATGAATAAAATAAAGGTTCATCAACACTAAAATATAAAAAAAAAGGTATGCTGAAGCACAATTCACAAAAGCTAAACTGTGGAGCCAACCTAGATGTCCTTCAGTGGATGAATGCATAAAAAAATGTGGCATATATATATATATATATATATATATATATATATATATATACACACACACACAATGGAATTTTACCCAGCATTAAAAAAGAACAAAACCATGGCATTTGCAGGTAAATGGATGGCGTTGGAGAAGATAATGCTAAGTGAAGTCAGCCAATCCCCAAAAAACAAATGTTTTCTCTGATATAAGGAAGCTAACTCAAAGTGGGGTAGGGAGGGGGAGCATGGGAGGAATAGATGAATTCTAGATAGGGAAGAGGGGTGGGAGGGAAAGGGAGGGGGAGGGGATTAGCAAGGATGGTGGAATGTGATGGACATCATTATCCAAAGTACATGTATGAAGACTTGAATTGGGTGTCAACATACTTTATATACAAACAGAGATACAAAAATTTTAGTAAATATGTGTATTAAGAATCGTAATGCAAAAAAAAGTACATGTATAAAGGCAAGAAAAAAAAAGAATAGTGTTACCTTAGATTAGGTAGAAGGAAGTGAAAGGAGGGGAAGGCAGGGGATGAAGGGATAAGAAAGATAGTAGAATGAGACAGACATTATTACTTTATGTATGTATGTGACTGCATGACCAATGTGATTCTAAATTATATCCCATCTATATATGATATATCAAGTATATAAGTGCATTCTACTGTCATGTATAACTAATTAAAACAAATAATTTTTTTTTAAAAAAGGTTGCTGAAGTCACCACCTTGCATTCAAAGTCTTGAGATCCTTGACTTCTAAACTTTCAGTTTGGAGAGGTTTCTGCTTGTCTTATTTTGATAGATGGCAGTCATCTTGGAACACCGACACCCTAGCCTTGTATGTTGAAGAACTCTGCTTTAGTTAGCTTTTCATTATTCCGACCAAAATACCGGACAAGAAAACAATTTAGAGGAGAGAAAGTTTATTTGGTGCTCATAGTTTTAGAGGTCTCAGTCCATAGGTAGCCAACTTCATTGATCTGGACCCAAAATGGACCCATCATTTGGGAAGGGTCCAGCAGAGGAAAGCTGCTCAGCTCATGACAGTGTCAGGAAGCAGAAGGGAGGGAAGGGGCCTCAGGGAAGATGGACCCTTCCAGGGCAGGTACCCAGTGACTCCCTCCCTCCAGTCCCACCTCACTTGCCTGCAATTACCACTGAAACAATCCACTCCAACTAGGGTGAATTGATTAGGTTAAAGCTCTCATAATCTGGTCATTTCACCTCTGAATTACCTGCATTAACAGAATCTTTGGGGGAACACCTTACATCCAAATCGTAACATCTTCCCTTAATATTGCTAGCAGATGCCTCATAAATTGTGGTAACAAAACATTTGGGTTTTTTTTTTTTTTTGGTCCAGGACCTGTGCCTTCCTTTCTTTCTTGTTGAAGAAGCTGCTGAACTTCAAAGGAAAGAACAAACTTTGAAAACTTTGGCTACAAAAAGAATGAGATAGAAACCATCAATAAATATTCCACATTTTCTCTATGTAACAATATCAGTACACATTAAGTCTATTAAGTCTTCGCTGCAAGCTACTGCTGATCACAAGTAATGGAATAAGTGCATTTCTCCTTGGCTTTTGCAGTCTCTGAAGTATCACAAATGCTCATAAGAGACAGGGAAGACGATGGAGGAGGAGGATGGAAGAAAAAAATCCTCTATCCCCTTTAATATTTATAAACTATAGTACATACCTAATTTTTCTCAATGTTGCAACCTGGATTCTCAAAATTTAAGAAGAAATTGAAATGTTTCTGTAACTCTGATGAATAATATTTCTGGAGGTTATGCCTCAAAGTGTTAGAAATGAGAAAGGGGAAGTGTGTTCCAGTCAGAATTTGGTAAACCACAGTTCTCGTTGTCAGGATTTCACATCTCTGCACGCACTTGGGAACGTTCTCAAAGCAGATTTGACAATATTTCAAAAAATACCACAAAAGGATTTGCTCAGCAAGGAAAATTCCAAGCTTGGCACTAAACAATGTACTCTATCAACTGGCACCAGTGAGTCTCACTTCTATGAAGAATCCACAGCAGACACCAGCACCAGCCTTAAGCCAGGGTGAGGGGGGCCTAACTTGGGCATTGGGATTAAGAGGGCTTTACCCAGGTCTTTCTTCAGCCAGGGCCTTCCTCATGGGGTGAGAGGCCCTAGATGACAAGAGGACATGTCCACCTAGAAGCAGTATCCTTCTTTGAACCACGATACAGATGACAGGAAACTCAGAATTTCAGCTCTGGCAAGGGCCATTTTCTGAGTACCTCCACCCAGAGCAGACTGTGTCTCTGTTGTGCATACCTAGGCTTGGGGTGACCGAGGGATGGCTATTGTGAGAAGAATGGCCACAACTGTGTGTATGAGACCCTTCATGTGTTGGGCAGAGCTAGGAATGGGAAAAGAAATTGAGAAGAGCCATAGTCCAGAACCCAGCTCTCATGACATCACCATATTCTAGCAGAGGACTGTAGAATCCTAGAGTGCTGTACGTGTGTGTGTGTGTGTGTGTGTGTGTACATGTACACACATATATCTACATATGTTTTAAATATATAAATTCACTTAATTTCCACAACAACTTTATGGGATATTTTCTTACAAGGAAGTTAAATAACTTGCACTGGGTCATACAGTAAGTGATGGGCATTCAGGATTTTATCCCATACGATCTGGTTCTAAAATCTGCACTCCTAACCATTTCACCATTCAAATACAACTCTGCATCCCTTTGTGAATTTCTACCTTGGATAAAGCTGACACGCATCGGGATGTTCTGTGGGATTTGTTTTTTAAAAAATCAGTGTTTTACTCTACCAGAAGACTTCCAGAACTGATAAACAAGTTAGTAAAGTAGCCGATTACAAAATCAACATACAAAAACCAATAATAAATCTGCACCAAAAAAAAAAAAAATCAGGAAAATAATCCCATTCAAAATAGCCTCAGAAAAAATCCTAGGAATAAATCTAACTAATGAGGTGAAACATTTCTTTACAATTAAAACTATAAAATATTGAAGAAACAAATTGAAGAAGAAACAAGAAGATGGAAAGACCGTCCATGTTCATAGATAGAATTAATATTGTTAAAGTGGCCACATTACCAAAAGCAATATGGAGATTCAGTGCAACCCCCTTCAAAATACCAATAACATTTTCCATAGAACTAGAAAAAAAAGCAGCCCTAAAATTCATTTGGAAAAATAAAAGACCCAAATTATCCAAAAAAGAATCTAAGTCAAAAAAGCAATGCTGGAGGTATCATAATACCTGAATTACCTGACTTCAAAATTATACTAAAGAGCATTATTAACAAAAACTACTTGATAGATGCATAAAAACAGACACATAGACCATAGGTTCATAATAGACAAAGATAAACCCATACGGATACAGTCAGCTGATCCTTGACAGAGGCCAAAAACATACATTGTAGAAAAGACAGACTTCTTAACACATGGTGCTGGGAAAACTGAATATCTGCATGTAAAAGAATGAGACAAGATCCTTATCTCTCACCCTGCACAAAAGTCAAGTCAAGATGGATCAAAGACCTAGGAATTAGACCAGAACGATGCAACTCCTAGAAGAAAACATAGGGTCAACACTCTAGCATGTAGGCACAGGAAATGATTTTCTCAAAAGGATCCCTAAAGCTCAGAAATAATCCCAAGAGTTAATAAATGGGATAGCATCAAATTTAAAAGCTTCTGTACAGCAAAGGAAACAAGAATGTGAAGGGAGAACACACAGAATGGGATAAAAATTTTGCTGACTACTCTTTTGGCAGAGGATTAATATCCATAAAATATAATGAATTAAAAACAAACCTTAACATAAAAAAAAATAACCTGGGCTGGCGTTGTGGCACAGTGGCAGAGTGCTTGCCTCCCACATGTGAGGCACTGGAGTCGATCCTTAGCACCACATAAAAATAAATAAACAAAAATAAAGATATTTTTTTAAATACTAAATCTTTATTTTAAAAAAAAATAATCCAACTAATCAATGGTCAAATGAACTAAACAGACACCTCTCAGAAGAAGAAATACAAATGTCCAGCAAATAAGTGAAAAACTGTTCAACATCTTTAGCAGTTAGGGAAATGCAAATCAAAACTACACTAAGATTTCATCTCACTCCAGCCAGAATGGCAGCCAACAAGAATACAATCAATAATAAATGCTAGAGAGGATGTGGAGAGAAAAAGAACACTTTTTACATGGCTGGTGGGAGTGTAAATTAATACAACCACTGGGGCCTCCCCAGAGACGGGTAAGCAATGCAAGGGCGGTGGACGACCTAAGACAGGGGCTACTTGATTCCCATTGACATGCAAAAAACAAAAAAGGGGGACTTGCTGATAGTAGGCCCGCCCTGGCCCCTGGGGACTCAACCCCCAGTTCTTTGTTATGCATGTCAATGTGGCCAGCTCACAAGGCCATGACGCAGGCTTGCGGTTCCCTGTTTATCTGCCTCGCACATATGTGTCTCGGGAACATCTTGACCTGTTCGAGCCTCCTGATAGGGGACGGTGACGTGACGGTAACCCAAGGACGCAGTTATTACTCTCCCCTCCTCACTTTTGAGTAATTTCCCGCAGCTGTTAAAAAGATATATAAGGGGAACAAATCTGGCAATAAAGCGCGGGCGCACATGCCCCCTCCTGGATGAAGAACCTTGGTGTCCTGTGTATTTTTAACCCCGCCGTCCCTCGCCGGACTCGGCTCCGTTAGCCGGACGCGGCAAACCACTATCAGCATGGAGGTTCCTCCAAAGACTAGGAATGGAACCATCATATAACCCACCTATACCATTCCTCAGTATTCCTCCTAAATAATTAAAGTTAGCATGGTATACTGATCCATTCATACCATGTTTACAGCGGCAGAATTTACAATAACTAAACTATGGAACCAGCCTAGGCACCCATCAAGAAATGGATGAATAAAGAAAATATGGTGTATATATACACAATGGAGTTTTATTCAGCCATAAAGAATGAAATTATGTCATTTGCAGGAACATGGACAGAACTCGAGAACATTATGTTAAGTGAACTAAGCCAAACTCAGAAAACCAACAGTCCTATGTGTTTTTCTCATATGTGGAAGCCAGGGAGGAAAAAGGAAAAACAAGATACAGGCAAGGGGGTTGTAGGAATCTCATGAAATCTGAAGAGATATGAGTAGAGGAAAGAGCCCGGGGGAAGGAGAAAGGAAGGGAAAGGGGAAATGTTAGGGAATGATGTTGGCCAAATTATATTGCTACAGTGTGCATATGTGTGAATGTGTATCAGTGAATCCCAATGAATGTACAAGTCAGGTATTACAGAGCAGCTTGCTGCAAGAACACATAGTGGAGAGAATTTAACCCAGGCCATGAAATTGAGGGGGTAGGAGCTTCCTGAAGGAGATTACACCTGAAACAAGCATAGATTGAAGATAAGCAAGCAAATGAGATGAGCAGGATAATCCATTCAAGCCTCCCATAGGAGAATAAAGAAGACCGAGTGGGAACCAGGGCCTTTTACCCAAGAGTGTGTCAACTCAAGACAGGAGTGAGAGGAAGGCAAAGGGCTGAGAGGCTAACTTTATTCTGTGGCAATGAGGAACCTACATCACTCTGCTAAACATTTAGATTTTTTGAATGTTCAGAGAGAGAATTATAGACCTAGTGATGCATAACCTCACTTCGTGGGCAAGAAAAATGATTCTCAGACAGGACAAAGAAAACTTGGCAAAATTATAATCTTTTGACTCATTTTCATTATTATCCTTTTGGGAGCCTTCTAACTCCTATCAAAGTGGGCAATACAAAGTCTCTGGGGTCTGACACAGAGCACAATAATTTGGGAAGTACATTCTAGGTTTTGATCTCCACTGGCCATCATTGAGATGCCCATTGTTTGAGTCTATGGAATGTACTGAAGTGTGGGACCTCAGCTTTGTCTATGCCACCCCTGAGCTTTGAAATCATTGTAGAGTCAGTCTAGAACAACCCGTGCTCAGAACCATCAATCACCATAGGGCCGGGGGCTCTGCCATCTCAACAGGGCACCTAGAGAGTGGGTTTCCATCCCTGCTGGAACCCAGAGACCCATCTCCTTCTCTCCCTGGAAAATCTCCATTCTCTGCTGCTTGCTTACCCCATACCTCTAAAAAGGGCACTTTTCCTTTCTCTACCTTTCCTTCTGAAAGGTCGACATCATCTCTCAACTGCTTCAGACTTTCTCAAGTGCCAAGAAGAAAAGCTTGTGCTCAGGCAGCCAGGCCTTAAGTGCTGCAACAACTTCTGGGGCAAAGAAAACACAGGACTTAAACCTGGGAACCGTTTCCAGAGAGAAAATTATGTCCAATATCTCTAAGTTTTTCAGCAGCCAAGGGAAACCCAGTATACCATCTCATCAAATGATCAATAAGATGTTTACATGATGATGCATTTTGAGTCATTTTAAGTAACATGTTAAAAATGGTCCTTGTGTCTGTGTTCTTGGGGTGAATTCAAATAGTTGAAACAGGGTATATCACTTGAGTGGCCCTGCTTAGTGAAGCAAGTATAGGATGGGATCATTAATTCATGGCAGGAGGACACAGGAGAACCTTTTTGTCACTTGATAGAGTCACAAAATACTTTTGGTAAATGCTAAAGGTGGGATGAGTAATTTTCAGGAAGCCAAAGGCTTTCTGGAAGAAACGCAGCTTTTTATGCTTAGATGCAGAGCTAGGAGAATTTGTCAGAATGCATTGTGATGGTCTAGCCAAGTTCTGCCAGAAAAAGTAATCAAGCCCCACAACCCCCACTCCCCCCAAAAAAATCTCATAAGAAAGTTAAGGATGGTACCAGAGCTCTATGAAGGGTATGAAATTTGAGAGGAGAGGCTGATTCTGTAGTGGGAAGCAATGGGACCAGTGTCTCATGAAAAGGTTTGCTACTCCAAATTCCTGCAAAAGCACAGCCAAGGGTCTGGTCTCATAAGGATATGACTGCGATGGTGACTAGGCATCCCCTGGGCTGCACAGGACACCAATGTTGGGAACAACTGCAGCAGCTGAGCTGATGGAGCGGTTCCTCTGTCTTTTCTGGAATGCTGAAGCAGAGCTAGTCCCTTTTGGCTGGGGTTCTGGGACAATCGAGGAGAGAGCTCAAGTGGAAGATTATGTGGGAGTTTGACTTAGTAATTGGAGAAATGTGAACATATTTGTTTCCCAAGCTGGAGAAATAGGTCATTACATACAGGGACCATCAGAGTTACAGATTTATTCACAAAGTAAATACCACTTATTTATTGCTTCCTCCAGTGTCCCTACCCGCTACGGGGAAAGGAAATCTAGCTATAGTTTAGTACATGCTCGGTTCACTAACATTATTTAAATAATCCCTAATCATCTTACATGGAATTCTTTGGCTCTCAGATCCTCAAATGGATTGACCCAGTCTCTGTCCTTCTTCAGGATGGAATCTGAGCCAGTGGGAAGGGAACCTGACCTTAAGAAAACAGAGAAAGGAGATCCAGGATTACATACCCTGCTCCTGGTTCCTTGCTGGTCCCTACAGCAGAAAGCTTGTCTGTGGGTCTCCTGGATTATGACACTGAGGCATAAGCACTGGCTACATACTAGTGTTTACAACCAGAAGTTATGGTCCAAGCCACTGGGATCCATCTCTACTTCCTACCTAACATAGACAAAAAAGTAAAGCATTTCAACTGAAATAAAATCGTTTAATTGAGAAAACACAAATATCAAGAGACATTTAGGACTCAAGAGGGTCCATTGCAGTGTTACAATCCAACATGTGTATGAAAGCCTAAGAGATCTAACACACCTTCTTCTGGTAGAGACCGGTTAACTGAAATTAACAGAGTCCAAAACAACCCTACTTGTTGTATGTTTAAGTTTTAGGAATTATAATTATATACCTTTCATGATTTCATGGTCAAATGCAATTCCAGACAGAGATAAGTTGTCCAGTGTTCTAGGGGGAGAATAAAAAAAAAAAAGATCATGCTATTATAAATGTGTCGAGAGCCACTTATAGTGACATTGTATATACAATGTCAAGAATGGCTTTTCATTTTTCCAAGTCAAGAAAGAGGGAGAAGCATCCCACAAAAACTTCAAGGCAAAGGGATGAAAGAATTTCTCACCCTCCCTAAATCTTAAACTCCCAGTTGGAGCAATTGAACTAGAGCTTTGTGTGGTTGGACAGTCCTTGGCTGTGGACCAGCAGTGCAGGGTGGGAAAATTGCCTGAAGCACTTGTGAGCCTGGAATCTCTTGGGCAGAATCATTGGCTGGAGAACAGTTTATCTCCAGGAAATTTCTCTACTGGGAGCAGGTGGAGGGGTAGGGTGAGGGCAGAAGGATCTACTTCACTTGAGATTATTTTTAAGTAGAGAAATATCAAAAGAAACCTCATTCATATCTAAATATGCTTTTCCCAGAGAGATTACAGAAGATTCTATAGGCTCAAAGATAGTGTCCCCTTAAAATTGGGTCAAACCTATAATTGCCATGGGCAATTTACTTCTGGAAAGTTGACACTAAAAGGCAAAAAATAGTATACTCGATGAAATTAAATCTTGAAAAGTGACGTTCTTTTTTGGTACAAAGTAAAAAGTGAGTAATAAGATGTTCTAACTGACATAAAATGGATAGTGTTAAATATAAGTTAATATTTATATATTATAAATACATTATAATGTAATCCTTAATTTAATGATTTCAAGTTTGGTAATCTTAATTTGGGATGGGTTTATTGTGGGGATTTAAATCTTACAGAAGCTTCCAATTCGAGATGAAAGAGGAAACGTGTTTGTCTCATCACTTGGGTCCTGGGTAATCACAGATCTGGATTATTTCTTTTTTATTGATTTTATTTTTTTAAATACATGACAGCGGAATGCATTACAATTCTTATTACACATATAGAGCATAATTTTTCATATATTTGTATATAAAGTATATTCACACTAATTCATGTCTTCCTAAATGCACTTTGGATAATCATGTCCATCACATTCCACCATCATTTCTAACCTCCTGTACCCTCTCTTCCCCTTCCACCCCTCTGTCCTATCTAGAGTTCATCTATTCCTCCCATGCTCCTCCTCCCTACCCCACTATGAGTCAGTCACCTTATATCAGAGAAAACATTTGGCATTTGCTTTTTCAGAATTGGCTACCTTCACTTAGCATTGTCTTCTCCAGCTCCATCCATTTACCTGCAAATGCCATGATTTTATTCTCTTTTATTGCTGAGTAATATTCCATTGTGTATATATGCCACATTTTCAATCCATTCATCTATTGAAGGGCATCTAGTTTGGTTCCACAGTTTAGCTATTATGAATTGTGCTGCTAAAAACAATGATGTGGCTGTGTCCCTGTAGTATGCTCTTTTTAAGTCTTCTGAGTATAGACCGAGGAGAAGAATAGCTGGGTCAAATGGTAGACCCATTCCCAGTTTTCCAAGGAATCTCCATACTGCTTTCCATATTGGCTGGACCAATTTGCAGTCTCACCAGCAATGTATGATTGTGCCTTTTCCCTCACAACCTCACCAACACTTATTGTTGTTTGTCTTCATAATAGCTGCCATAAACCAGAGACTCTGCATCTAATAGAAGAAAAAGTAGGCCCTAATCTTCATCATATGGGATTAGGCCCCAACTTCCTTAATAAGACTCCTATAGTGCAAGAATTAAAACCAAGAAACAATAAATGGGATGGACTCAAATTAAAAAGTTTCTTCTCAGAAAAAGAAACAATCTGTGAGTTGAATAAAGAGCCCACATCTTGGGAGCAAATTTTTACCCCTCACACATCAGATAGAACACTAATCTCTTTGGTATATAAAGAGCTTAAAAAGCTAAGCACCAAAACAAACAAACAAACAAACAAATAACTCAATCAATACATGGGCCAAGGACCTGAACATACACTTCTCAGAAAGGGATATATAATCAATCAACAAATTTATGAGAAAATGTTCATTATCTCTAGCAATTAGAGAAATTTAAATCAAAACTACTCTAAGATATTATCTCACTCCAGTACGAATGGCAGCTATTATGAAGACAAACATCACCAGGATTCTCACCTGATTAGCACCCTCAATATTTAACTCCCCCAAATAGAAACTATTTTCTAAAATATCAAATAATTTATCTGGATGGATTCCTGCTCTGCCTGTGCAGATACTGGTACCTCAGGGTAAAACAATCCTCATTTTGCTAATTGCCAACTCGCTCATCACTTTTGATGTTTAAATTAAAACTTGCCAAGTAAATTGAGGCTGCAATAGGCTCTCCTATTCAAGGGAAGACCTAGCGAAGGAAAGACCTAGAGACAAAGCTCAGAGATGCAACTTCCATTGAACAACTCAGACCTTCACAAAAGCAACAGAGACCCAGAAACCAACAGAGATCTGAAATAAACCATGAGACTGGCCAAAATGAGCAAATTATAAAAAATAACCATAACCCCTAAGAAAGAGCAATTTCTATAGAACTGAGGTCTATGGGGAAAAATATTCTAGTAGAGAAGATGCGAAGATACTGGATCCAAAAGTATAATAAGATCAGGAGAAGAGGAAGTACTTGTGGACCCAAATGGAGTAAATTGTATTCCCTGCATGTGTGATTATGCCAAAACAAAACCTACTTTAGGTATAACTATGATGCAGTAATAAAAACAACTTAAAGAAAAGAACAGGCTACTATAGAAAAAGAAGAAAAAATAAGGTTTTTAAAATGTAAATATTTTAGCTAACAGCGAAAATCAGTTGACTATGAATATCTGGTTGATCCACTGAATTAACAACCTCTTTTCTTCACCTCTCACTTTACCCAAGTTCTTCATTATTGAACTTCACTGCACTTTCCCTCTTTGTCACTGGTCTGTCCATGTGACTTCCTTTATCCAATGAGGCTAGCCAATGTGACACAGACAGAACTTTTACCTAGGCCATTGCTGTAGAAACCCTGAGCCAGGCTTCTGGGTATGGGTGTGAAATACAAGGGGCAGAGTCCCAGGAGCACCTAACAACTCTCTGACACATTCTCAAGTTCCTCAGACATCCAAACTGCCATTCAAGTCTCTGGTAAGTGTTCCTCCTCTGGCAAGCCTCCCTGCCCCCTCCACCTAACGAAGCCCTCCTTGGCTGATCTCTATCCTGCCTTCGTGATCCTCGTCACCACTGCTTACATGGTTGTGTTCATGCTATTGTTTGTTCTCTCTGCTAGAATGAAATGGACCTTGCCATCTTATTCACCAGTATTTCTCTAGCATCTACAATGCTTTGCACTTAGCAGGTAATCAACATTGGTTAAATAAACAAATTAAATTGAGTGAATGGGCTGGTGGGAGGAATAACTAGAAAGAAGATTGGTATTAAGAGTGATGGTCAGGTGCTGGGGATGTGGCTCAAGCGGTAGTGCGCTCGCCTGGCATGCGTGCGGCCGGGGTTCGATCCTCAGCACCACATACAAACAAAGATGTTGTGCCCACCTATAACTAAAAAATAAATATTAAAAATTCTCTCTCTGTCTACCCCTCTCTCTCTCTCTCTCTCTCTTTTTTTTTTTTTTAAATTCACCTTCTTAAAAAAAAAAAAAAAAAAAGAGGGATGGTCAAAATATTTACTAATTGATCTGGCAGACATGACAGAGTAGAAAGGTTTCCATCCATGGGAGGCCTCAGGGACTCCATCTTGCCTCTGATAACACTTCAGCAGATCCAAGAAGAGGCCAAGGATCTCCGAAGTATTTCAACATGCTAACAACGGGTTTGCTCCTCAGTGCCTGCCATCTGAACACCACTCTGCTGGGTAGGACAGCTATGTCATGTGCAGCAGTAACAAGGTTCCAAAACTAGACAAACTCATCAAATGACTTTTTGAGTGCTCCATGGCATCTTCTTGGAGCCCCTGAATTGTGCATTGATGTTGTTGGATACATATCACTGTATCTGAGGCTATGTAAAAAGAGATTGATCAGCACGAGTATCAAGCTCTGGGACCTCTTTCTCTGCTCTGTGGGACTGAAGTCATTTAAGGAAAGGAATGAGATCACTTACGTCGCCCTGAAGACGGAGGGACGCTCAGCCTCCCACTTCTCCCACCCACGGTTCTCTGAAGTCAGAGGGGCACTGCTGCTTGGCTGCCCTCTCTCATTTCCCAATGTCCCCCTCCTATGCCAAGATAATCTTTCCCAGACAGGGGCATTCAGGAGAAACAGAAGTCTCCAGAAATGGGGACCGGAGAGGGGGAAGGGGGGGAGGAGGGAAACCACCCAGAAAAGGACCTGGCAGTTGAATCAAATGATTCAACATTTGGACAGAAACCAGCAGCTGACACACTTGAGGAGATTAGGAGAGAGTGCACCGGATCCTTCACTAAAGCAGAAGGAAAATTAAAAGTTTCAGAATGCTGGCTGAAAGACTAAGGCAATTAATTTTCTATACAAAGTATCTGCTACCCACAATTGTCAAGTTCACTAATCAACAAAGTAACCAACACTATAAAACTTCACTGGCTCCATTAAACCAAGGAGGACGCCTGTTCATCAGAGCCAATTCTGAAAGAGGAAGATGGTTTATTTCTCTAAATGTGATTTAAGTGAATAAACAAGAGTGACTATTAAAATCTGTTGGAACCGCACTATCAAGAACGAAGGAGAAACATTTTTAATGACTTCAGATTGTTATATCCACTTACTTTTATTAGACTTAAAACCAGACTATGATCACTGTATTAAGTATTCTGTGTTGCTTATTAGAAAATCCTTTCCCCCTCCATGCTAATATTTAAAACATCAGCCCATGCAATATGACAGTGAGACCATAAATAGATTGGATGTTGATTAATGAAGTTCACCATTTTTAGAAAGAGAGCATCAATTGTCCCAGAAAGGCTACAAGTGTACATTCTTAATCCATCCTCTGCTGCCAAGAAAATGTTAAATATTAATAAATAGAAAGCAACCATAGAAAAGGCTTTCTGATTAATGGGAACAAGTCTTCCAGGAAACACCCTACTTACAAGATACTCTTTTTCCTGCCTGAAGCCAGAGAAGTTTCTAAAACCTCTCCGACCACAGCTCCAGTAATCTTTTTGGATAGCATTTTTTCCCAGAACCATTAACATTATAGAGCAAACAGTTTGCAGCCTCCCTACATTTCACAAACAGCAAAAAAGTAACCCCCAAAGTGACAAAATGGGAAAAGTTGATGAAATCATACAATCACAGCAAGGAAAAAATATCTTAAAGACTAAATTTGGTCTGCTAACAAACCAGGAAGTTCCATGAAATCTTTTGTGTTGTCTAAAATTTAGGTAATTATTCTGGTTATTCCATGAGATATGTTGTTCAGAAAAGACCTGCCTGGTAGTGATGACTCCAGGTTAAGGTTCTGATCAATAACCTACTATTGACAACAGGTAACTAACAATGGCGCCACCCCAAAGATGCACATGTAGAGAAAAGGGGGTGGGCAGGAGACTGGGTGACTAAGCCCATTAAATTCAAGTGCCACACTTTATTCCTTGGTTTGGGTTGACTCAGTGTTTTCTAAAATCCCAAGCTGAGTCACTTCAGTTATAAACCAAGGAAACTGAAATGAGAGACCCGGCTGCTCTGTGTCTTTACTATCTTAGGGCAGAGGCTGGCAGTCCCAGATCAGAATGAGCAAGTCCTGGTCTTCTTTCAAGTAGAACCTACAGGAAAACCAGTATAAAATCTCTACTCTCACACTTACCCTAAGTACAGAGGGGCATCAGGAATTTATACTGCAAATAAATATGTAATAGGGAAAAAAGGTTTTAAATGTTACTTGTCTCTGTATTGAAGTGTGGTTTTTAGATAGTTAAGTGATAAAATGCTAGGTATGGCTTATTGCCAGGCCAGTAGAGGCCAAGCCGAAAACCAAGACCAGACACCTGGGAGAATAGGAAAAATGGACAAGTATAAATGTTGAGCAAAAGTGGAGAGCATACTGAAGCTAAAAATTAGAAGTTGAGATTACCAAGTGGCCATATAGGGAGCCTAAACACAAGGGTTAATAAGGAAGATGTGAGCTCAAGGACATAGAATTTGGAGGCATGTATGCTAGGTACACCATATGTCTAAGGACCTAACTCCATGGCAAAAACTAGCAAGAATAATAGGCAAGTATGGAGAAGAGAAACAGATGCACAGAGAGATGTGAACTTAAGAACTTATCTCTTCACATCTCTCAGATCTTGGTTCTATTATTGTCATAAAACCCACCTGCCACTCTGCCCGTAGATTGCCTATGATGCATCTGTATTCTTATAGTCAGGCTCCCAGCCCCCTTTCTTCAAGTCAACTCAAGTTCCTTCCTGTTACTTGAATTTTCATTAACATGGCATATTTCACATTGTGAAGATCTTGAAGCACATTGCCAAGTTGTTCTCCAGAAAGTTCATGGATTCATTCATCCAACAATAGGTGCCTGTTTCTCTCCATCTTTCTAACTCTGAATGTTTCCATTCCTTCAAATCTTTACAAATTCCCTGTTATATTCCAATGGCAGAAATAGCTTTTGCACAGTATTGGCTTTGCCACGGAAATCTAGTAGCAATGGATACCAGCAGGAGATCTGAACTCAGAGAACAGGGACCCCTATTGATATAAATTTCAATCTTCCATTGGGAAAATGATGAGATAATTTGTGCCTAAATATGGAAGTAGTAAGATCATGCTAAGCAAGGGAATATTTGAATGAATGGACAGAGGTTGGGTAAGTGTCCCTGCATCACAAAGAGGCCCAATCCATAATGTTTCCCCTTCTCATTATCCCACTAATGTCCAAAGCTGCTCCATCAAAGGGACGCCTAATTGACCACAATGTATTAATTACAACTTCACACAATGACCTGAGGTATAGGAATTATAAAGGAGAAAACTATCATTTTACAGATAAAGCTGTACTCTGATAGCCTAATGAGTAACTAAAAGTTATGAAACAGGAACAAATTAATACATTGTAGACACCACGGGTTAAAACATACACTATAGATTCTATCACTCTCAAAGTCACAAAAAATTCATAAAATATCTAGAAACTGGAATGAAAATAAATGTGCAAAATATATTTAAAGAGCAACAGCAGAAACTACATTCTATTTATGAAAATAAAGACCAATAAAATGGAGAGATATGTTTTGAGACAGGACTTTTAATGCTATAAGATGTAAGTTATCTCCCAAGTTCAATTAAAACTCAATGAAGATATATTTAGAACTTGGCAAAAGAGTTCATCTGAAAAAGAAGCCATAAAATTCACAAAATGTTTAATTAATATGTTGGATAAGAAGGCACTTATCCAAACACATATTAAAAATAAAGCTCCAGTACTCATAAAAGCATAGTATAGTATTGGCAGTAGAATAAATAAGAAAGAATCCATTTTAAAAAGCCACTTGAATACATGTAAGCATTTGGCATAGGATGAAGGTTACATTTCAAATCAGCAGGAAGAAAAGAGATTAGTTAGTGAATTATATTTGGGAAAAATAAAGTTAGAACTGGTATGTATCTGTCACATTAGGTTACAAAAACCCAGCCTCTTCATTAGCTAGTATAAGCAGAAAGGAATTCGTCACATGGTACTAAGTGGCTTACAGAATCATTAAGAGGACTGGGCGTGGGGGGAGACTGTAGTACTTTCAGGAACAACTCCCAAAGCCATATGGCAATTCTGGGCTAGGAGAGTTGATGCCAAATTGTTAAATTGCTTCTCCAGGCGCCAGGTCTGAAACCAAGCTGACTGTGCCGGTTTCTGCATCGGTGCAATGGATACTATTTCACTTTCTCTCCACAATTCCCTGTAAAGCCAAGTCCCACACAAGTATATTCAATCAACAAACCCTAAATCACTTCAGAAACGCTAGTTGCACAGATGTGTGGGTCTGTAGGTCTTAACTTTCCAGGATGTGCAGTGCAAGGAAGGTATAAAGGAGAAGGAATAGGTGGCGGGCGACCAGTTCACACAGCCAAAATAACCCGCAGACAATTTATATGTTAAGAGCTCAGTGGCAAAGGAGAACAAAATATAGCTAAGTCTTTTTTAAGCATTTAAACTGATTTTTAACATGCTAAGTATCAATATGCTATATATTACAGTGTGGTATATATAATGACATAAATTGGAAACATCCTAAAATTATCAGTGTGAATTAAATTAATATTGGCATATCATATGGACTCTCATGTACCTACTAAAAAGATTAGAGGATATTTAATGATAAGAAAAGATGTTCTGGGGCTGGGGATGTGGCTCAAGCGGTAGCACGCTCGCCTGGTATGCGTGGGGCCCGGGTTCGATCCTCAGCACCACATACACACAAAGATGTTGTGTCCGCCGAAAATTAAACAATAAAAATAAATAAAAATTATTTTAAAAAAAGAAAAGATGTTCACAATGGATATTGAATTTTAAAATGAGGTAATACAGTGTGAAGTGGATAATCCCATTTTGTGAATTATTCATGTAAACTATTTTGTATGCAGTGTATTAACATATATATTACACGTAATATGCATATTTAATTTCTAATATATAACAAAAACACATATACACATAGACGTCGCTGGGGAGAAAAAGAACATAAGAGTTAGAAGGACAAAGGCTGTCTTAGAACTAGGGAGTTTGAGTTCATTCAATTTCTGTATTTTTTCCTTGCTTGCAATTTTAAAAGCATGTATATAATAACAGAGTATCTTCTCTGTTATCAAAGGTTATTTTAAAAGAGAATTAAAAAGCAATGAGCCAATATAATTTAGAGCAAAGACTTTTTTAAAATCCCAAATATAATATTAGCAATTGTATTTATAAGAAAAGTTAACATTTACTGGGAGCTTACTATTTGAGACACCATTCCTAGTGTTTTAAATATATTAATGTATATATTCTTTACACCAAGGGAACTGAGACACAAAAAAGTTAAGTACCTCCTGATACCACAGAACTAATGAGTGTGAAGTGGGTAAGGCAACACTGTTTCAGAACTCAAATTCTCAATCACAACATTAAATATTATTAGTGATAATAATGTTGGCTAACTTATTGAGTGGACATGTAGAATTCATCTGTTTATTTAAATTGTAAAATTCAGTGGCTTTTAGTGTATTTGCAGAATTGGGTGTTAATTGCCAAATTCAATTTTGGAAAATTCTCATTACCCCAGAAAGAAATTCCACCTTGCTATCACCCCTCTCCCATCCCTCAAGGCATCATACAAATGCTTCCCTTGTATAATTGCTTATACAACCCTGTTCAATAGCAGTTAATATCCCCCACTATACCAATGAGGAAACCAAGGTAGAGAGAGGTCAAAAACATGCCCAACCTTATAAAACTAGTCAGTAGTGGTAGACCTGGGACTTCAATTCAGGCTATCTGTCTCAGAAGACATTCTCTCAACTACTCTGCCATGACACCACCGTGTTGTATTACAAAATTGAAAACTCATGAAAAAGTAAGAATTATTCTAGGAATGTAAGGATGATTCAATTTGCATTCATAACAATGCTATTATCATATAAATAATTATAATTTTAAAAATCATTTGACAAAAATATTTGATAATATTCAGTATCTATTTCTAGAAGGAAAAAAATACATGGATGAGAAAACCCCTCTTAGTAATCAAGAAGGATCTTACCCAACCATCTCAAAAATCTATAACACTTAATAGTGACATAAGAAAGACATGCATAAGTAATAAAGAATAAAACATATCTCTTGTCATTACTCTAACTTAAGTTTTGACCAATGGAAAAAATAATGAGGTTTCTCTTGAAAAGGAAAGTGAAAAATAATTATTTCTATATAAGAGTTGTGAAAAAAAGTCAACTTATCAGTTTTGGTAACACAAAATTTCAGTATTCCAAGAAATTGAAGTTTCCTGAAAAAAAAGCAAGAAGATAAATGTGTGTCGGTAGGAATGGGAGTGGGCAGTTAGAGCTCAAATCTGTCTTTCAGGCTGAATAAATAGACCCCATAAACTGGAAATCATTAAATCCTGCTTCACCTCCCAAGAATGCATACCAGTTAAAATTCCTTACATTCCTTTCCTTGCCTATTTTGCCTGGAAAAATACTTGAAACCACAATGTTGGACCAATAGTTTATTTTTGTGTGTCACTGTTTTAACTGGGAAGAAAAGGAGAGGATTTTTCATGGATCTTTAAGTTATGGTGATTTGACATTTTACTAGTGGGATTTATCACCCACATGGAAAAAAGAAAAACTTTTGCAAAAGAGTAGTGGAAAAGCTAAGAGCCAATATTATACATTCCCTTTCTCCTTGACCTACTATTCAAAACCTCCAGTTGTGTGGAGTTTAAAAAAAAAGAAAGGGAGAAAGAATTCCAGTATCCTTTGAAGCCTGCATGGCTTCCAGGAAATTACAGAATGACATTGTCATAGAGCATCTTGAAGACTGCTGGAACCCCCAGGGACCCAGGCTAAAGGAAATCCTCAACTTTGCATAGCCAGGAGACCAAATGTGTCTGCTCAACTAGGGGCTATCAGTGTATCTAAGAACTTTAATTTAAACCTACGAGATAAATCTTTATTTTATTTTTTTAATTTTTTTTTAAAGAGAGAGTGAGAGAGGGGGGGGAGAGAGAGAGAGAGAGAGAGTGAGGGGGGGAGAGAGAGAGAGAGAGAGAGAGAGAGAGAGAGAGAGAATTTTTTAATATTTATTTTTCAGTTTTCGGCGGACACAACATCTTTGTTTGTATGTGGTGCTGAGGATCGAACCAGGGCCGCACGCATGCCAGGCGAGCACGCTACCGCTTGAGCCACATCCCCAGCCCGAGATAAATTTTTATAAACCATCTATCTATGCATCTTTACTTTCCTCCCTTGAACAAAATCTTTGGTGGCTGAGACATTGGCATATTAATTTATCTTGCGTCTGAGGTATGCAAGCTGACTTGGAGTTAGAACTCCTAGTCTAAAACCCAAATTAATCATTTAAATATTTAACTCATTATTCACTAAAGTTGGCCTCACCAATGTCACTAATAACCTTATGATTTTGAAGTTCAACTGCCTCTTTTATTAAGATCTCATTTAAGAACTCTGGCTTTGAACCCTACCAATCACCTTTCCTCCTTGGGTTCTCATGACACCACCATTCTAGTTTTCCTTCTACCTGTCAGCCGATTCTTATCATAATTCTTCAGGTCACCTCTTGCATCAAGGATCTGTCTTCAGAACTCATTTATTTGTGTTTAAGTCATTTCTCCTGTGTAGACTCATCCAGATCCACAGATTCAAGTCCCAGACATTGATCCTGAGACTCAGAAGTATAGACTAGACATCTGTACCTGAATATACCATGGAGACTCAAGCTCAACACACCCCAACCTGAACTAAACATCCACTTCCACAGTTCCCCATACTGTCCAAATCAGAAAATTAGTTCTTTGGGTAAAGTTGATGCTACTGGTCTATAGATGATACTTTGAGTGGCAAGTTTGAGAGGCATGGATTCTTTTCATAACCTCAACTAGATCATCAAGTTTTGTGGATTCAACCTTGTTTATATCACTTTGCTGCTCATAATCCCCACTTCCATTGCCCTCATTCAAGATTGTATCATCTCTCCTTCAATAGCCTCTCTTCTCTATCCACCCCTGACACCTTTATTGACCACACATTAGAGGCAAATCTGAGACTTTAAAATGGCTTTTCATGTCTCTAATGTTAATTAAGCTCCTACATACACAGGCCATTTGTTATGGTTTGGATGTGAGGATTGAGTTACAAGAACCTTAACCCAATCAGTGAATTAATCACCTGATGAAATTGGTAACTGAAGGCAAGTGAGGTGTGGCCAGAGGAGGTGGATAATTGGGGGTGTGGTTATGGGCTATATATTTTGTATCTGGAGCATGGAGTTTCTCTCTCAGTCTCTCTGCTGCCTGACCATCCTATGAGCTGCTTCCCTCTGCCACCCTCTTCTGCCATGATGTTCTGCCTCAACTCAAGCCCCAAGGAATGGAGCCTACCATCCATGGACTGAGAACTCTGAAACCATGAGCCTGCAAATAAACTTTTCCTCCCTGAAATATTTTCTGGTTAGATCTTTTAGGTATAGCAACAACAACAACAACAAAAAGCTGACTAAATCATCATTCATCATCTGGTCTGATCCTACCTGGGCACTCCCATCTTAAATCTCCATCTCACAACTCTTGTATCTCAATTATTACTTTTATTTTCCCCAAAACGTGCTGTTGCATGTAGCCTTGCCTTCCTACTCCCTGTTCCCTGTTGGAGTGCCATTCTAAACTCCATTGCTTCCTGCTTTCTCATCCTCCTGGGACAGGTTTATTTGTGCCACTTATCCCCAGTGTGACAGATTGCATGACTGGCCCCAATTATTCTCTGCATTTACATATTTGTCCTGGCTTCATCATGATCAAAATATACTTCCATATTCCTTAACCTGAGGCTGGCCATATACCTTACTTTGGCCAATAGCACAGAAGCATGGAGAATAATGCCAGTTCCAAGACCCTTTTAACAAACTTCTAAGATCACTATGAGCAGAGGGTGTCTGTGCCTACCCAGAAGGAGAAAGAGAAACACCTGGAACAGAACTTCTGCCGTAAGCTGACCTGAGTTCATCTTCAACCTGTAGACGCTCCGACAGTTGAGAGAAATATTGATTTATACATAAAACTGAGATTTTAGTTGCTTGTTATTTGGTGTATTGTAGCAACAGATTGACGAATATATCTGTTATGATTTATTTGACCCTTCTTTATTGTCCAATAGCACCCTTGAGTGCTTTTGTCCATATCTCCAAGACAAATTAATTAGAAAACAAAATCAGCACCTTGACCTGTTGCTGTTATTTAGCACACCACAAATTTTAGGCAGAGGACGGAACTTTGCATTGCATTCAGTCCTAAATGAACTAACTCTAATCTTGTTTAGTCAAGGAGCTCAGCTCTCTAGAAATCTGGAGTACCTTGAAAAACTTTGCAAGTAAAAATACTTTAATTTTCTCAATGCTTTTCTCTGTGTTTTCTGTTGCCATGAGCAAAAATTTGGAAATCAGACTTCATCAAGGGTTGGGTATTCCAGAAGTCTTTGTCTGGCAAGGTTGATAGCAGGCCAGGGATTTGTCAGTAAGAAAAGAAATCTGAAAGACCCTGTCCTGGGAAGATGCTAAGTTTAAAAGACTGTCTCACAGTCCAAACATATTTGCCAAACCCAGAAGAATGGGCAAGTAGAGAATCTCGGCATATATCTAGAGAAAAGCTACTTGGATACCAATTCTCACACTGATGGAAAGGTATTGCTATAATTGTTTAGAGAGTCATGCAACCTCGGGCATAGATGAGAGACTTCCATGTTGGCACAGACAATCTTTATTGTAAAACTTTTTACATGGTTATGCAGAAATTTTGTGTATTTTTCTTTTGTGTTATGTATACACATTGAGCCTTGTGATAGTTGTGTGGATACATTACAAACGATTATTAGATCATGATTTAGCTGTCTGGGACATACTCATGGTACGATGCTTTGTGGGGAAAAAACAAAGCAAAATTATTTATACACCATTATATATAATGTATTCCTAGAAAATAGACTGATTAGAAAATACATATCCAGAATAGTTGTTAGGTTAGTAAAATTAAGAGTTTTTTAATTTTCATTTTTTTCAAAATATTTCATGTAAAAAATATATTATGAGGAAAAGAATTAGTGTATCACATAAAATAATATGTACATACAATGGCTAGAAAAAGAAAGTTTTCTCATTGAGAATGGAACCAGAACTCAACAGGGGGAAACCTCACTAGATCCTGTAAGCATCCTCCTCCAAGGGGTCCACTGCTCATTCCGGGTGATCACAGCCCCCTCTCCACTCTGGGTGTGAGAAAAATGAATCACTCTGTAGCTCTGGATTTCTAGACTCCACCCAGACTATAGTCTTTCTGATTCATGACAATTAAGAAAATTGCTATTTACTTCAATGATATGTCCCTTATATATTCCTGACTTTCTTGATTAAATAGGATTAAATCACAAATATGCATGATGTTATGCAGTACACATGCTAGTAGAAACAAAGGCCTAGAATTAGAAATAGTCTGCTTGTAATAGCAATGAAATTAGTCTGGGATTACTTCAGTATGGGATTCCCCTAGGGATACCCAAGGGGCAGGAGTGCTATTTAGCAAAGACCCTGTTTGGAGACTATGAAATGGAATATAGAACTTTACAAATCAACAGGACAGGCTGTCATCCTACACCACTTCTGAAATGTTCAGGCTAGAGACAATTGAGTAGTGTTCTAAAAAAAATTTTAAGAAAAAATAATATTACCCAGGAACTATAAACTCAGTAAAACAAATAATGTTAGAGGAAAGATGTTTTCACACATACAGATCATTACAAAGTCTGCTTTCTGGGGGAAATAAATCATTTATGAAAGCCAAAAGAAAAAATGATTCAGCCTAAAGAGGAAAAGAAAGGAAGATGGGAGACTAAAAAGCTACCAAGCAACATAACCAGCAAAGCAGGGTTATCTGAGGACTCACTGGCAGATTATTAGCAAAGACCCTTCAAAGAGAAACTATAATACAAAAAACAGGGATCTGAAAATAAATATGCAAAATTTAAAAATATGAATAATTTTGGAGAAAATAATAGGAAAGAAGTAAATCTGTGAGCAAATTTCTGAACTTGGAAAAGGGAAACGCACGTATATTCTCATTACTGACAGAGATTAAGATGTTGTTGAAAAACAATTTTTTAACAGTACAACTTCAAAGCAACTACAAAAATAATTTCAAGATGGCAAATTAGAACAAAGAAAAATAAGGATGTTCAAAAGCATAATAAGGAGAAAGAACCAACCAACCCTGTTATGCAAAGCCTCATGGAATGAATAACAAAGCAAAAACAAGATTTTTTTGCTGTTTATAAGATATATTCTCCAAAGAAAATGATGTAAAATTGAAAATGAATGAAGAAGATAAAAACAATCTTGGAAATGCTAACATTTAGAGATGTCAGAATTTAAATGAATGAACAACAGCAACAACAAAAATATCTATTGACTACGGAAATCTTCAATGTAGGAAAAGCAATATATATAGGAAAGACAAATAAATGACTTCCAAATAAACAGAAATACCAACAAATCACTAAAATTAACAAAACCTAGGGGGGAAAAAGAATACATTTGAAAAAATTCTCAATTTCACCAATAAGCAAAGAAATAAAAATTAAAAATGAGGGAGGGAAAAGTAAAATATAAGGCAATATGCACATCAAGATCCAATTTTTTTGCCATATAAATTTTTATTAAAAGATTCAAACTTCTGAATCTCCTAAAAAATAGAAAAAGAAGAAACCTTCAAACCTACAACAGGATTTATTTCCAATACTATATCTGTTGCCTGTAGATAACCTTTTTGCCTTGAGAGCCTCAAACAAACCAGATACTTTTCATGAGTGCTTCTTGAAATAAAATTATACCCTTTGAAATCATTCATTTGAAAATTATTTAACTTAGATTTAAACCCTATTATTTTTGTAGCATACACATTTGGAAATATTTCTCAGAATTGATCAGACTTACCAAGATCCCATTTTTTGCATGAAGCAGTTGAAATTTATGCTTACATCTTGAAGATACAACAAATGTAACTTTATTTCTTTACTGAATTCAACTTTTTTATGAAGTGTTATGTTCATTGCTCATTCAGTGGCAGAAAAAAAAATAGTTAATTTCACTCATGGCTAACTTCAAAAATTATTTTAAAACTTAGTTTATTGAAGGCTACCATACCACTTCCTCTCTCATATGTTGTATAAATTAATGTGGTGAGCCATTAAGTTATTTTTTTCTATTCTTATTTTGAGACAGAGTCTTGCTAAGTTGCTGAGGCTGACCTCAAACTTGAGATTCTCCTGCCTCAGCCTTCAGATTGGCTGGGATAACAGGTGTGCACCATCGTGCCTAGCTAGGGTATTTCTTAGTGCTTATTATTATTTCAAACTAAAATCTGCTCAACCAATTTTTCCACATAATTCTGCATGGGTAAATTAAACCAAATAAAATCAAATGTAAGAGGAGGAATTATCATCATTTGCAGACACTAAGATTCTCAATCTGCAAGACCTGTGCTTAGTGGACATTTGCTATTCTTACTGCCCAATATCCTTTTCCTCTTCTTGAAAGTACCCCAGTTACCATTTGAACAACTACTCTCTTTCCTCTGGATATTGGCTGTAATTGATCCACAGTTTGCTCTGCGCTGTCCTCATGTAACTCAGGTATGGAAGGAATGTGATCCAAGACAGGTCTTACTGGACTCTAAACCTTTAGCACACGGTTAGAGACCAAAATTGTAGAATCTATTCATTTCAGCAAAGATATTCTCACCAGATCATTTCCACTAGAAGAGAATTCTTGTAATTCCTGTTTTTTAGCTCAGTTGCTATTTATTTTCAATACTATTTTCTTAATATTATAATTAATTTTATAAACTCTAAATATCCTTTCAATGAGCTACTTTTTGTTAGCCAAGATAAGATTTTACCAGTGCAGCAAAATACCCTAATGGATGCCCCAAGATCCTAGATTTTAAAAGTTTGTTAAGGGAAATAAGAATGTTTAATGTGACAGCTAATTTCAAATAAATACATAAAAATTAATATTTTTCTATAGGGCAACAATAATCAGTTAAAGAAATAATAGGAAAAACATTCTATTAAAATTATCATCAAAATATGAAAGACATAGATATAAGTACTAACAAAATGGTTTGGAATTTGAAAAAAATAAACCCTAAAATGATACTGGAAAAAACTACAGGTTTTGCATATGGAAAGAAATATTTGATGTCAGATCTTTTCAAATTATTCTAGTATAAATTCCAGCAATAACTCTTTTCTAACTCTAAACATGAGCATTTCTCAAGGTTTGTTCATGGCTTCTCCCTTCTCCTCAGTCCGCCTGCTTTCCCTGAGAAACCTCAGGCAGGCTCTGTTTCCAGAGCCACCATTTTGCCAGTGAACTTCAAGTTCTCCTCTTTGACACCTTTCTTTTAAGCAATGGCAATTTTCCTACACATGCTTTCCTTTTGGATGTCCCAGAGGTAGCTCTTACCTAACATCTGTAAATGAACTTATATTCTCCCTGCCCTCAACCATCACTACCCATGTAGGTACTAAAGCCAAAAGCAGAAGAATTCCCCTCATCATTTCATTTTCCCTTATAATCCACATCCCATCAATCACCAAATCTTAGTTGGTTTTACCTCTGAGTGTTGCTAAAATACGCCCACTTCCTCCCACCCCTACCACCAGCATACTCCTTCAAGCCTGCTCCATTAGAGGCCCCCTATTGTTCTCCTTCCATCCATCCATGCCCCTGTCTACGTTATTATCCAATTAGCAAGCTTTAAAGTTGCATATCTCATCACTTCTCTCCCAGTCTTGAAACCCTTCAGTGGCTCATTCCTTAGAACAAAGACAAAAAATTCCTTAGCATGAATTATAGGGCCCATCCTGGTGCAGTTCCTGACAATTATCCTAACTCCACCCCATTTTTTCATGCTCCATATATATAATCTCTCAGGTCCTTAATTATAGGCTTTAAAAATTTTGCACATGACATTCTATCATCTTTCCCATAATCCCCCCTTCACCTAGATAACTTCTACACAGCCTTCATCTGGGAGCTATCAAGTTGCCCTGTTTACGACACAGCCTCATGTCTGAAAATTTCACCTCATTTGTAATAATTACCCTTCCAGTGGCTCTCTGCCTTCCTAGACCACAGGTTTTGTTCAGGCGAGGTGCAGATCTTGTTTACCATTCTTTTTCAAAAAGGTGGAATGTGCTGAGCACAATATATACTGTAACTGCTTCACTAGGAGACACAGAAATGTTTAAAAGTATTTTAGAAAAGGCAAGGTATAGTACTATTTTTGAGATGTAACAAATAAGCAGAGATTTATGATACAACGAATGTATAAATAGACATGTTCCCAGCTATGAGTAACAGACACCTGAAAAAGACATTAGGGATTTTGCTTTTTTTTTTTTTTTAATTTTATGTTATGAGGACTTCATATAAGAAATCCACACACTCAGACAGAGGGAGAAAAAGAGAGAATCTTTTACCAAAACAACTTTTTCAGGCCCAAGGAGAGATTTTCTGCCATCCCAAGTACCCCTGGTTTTTGTCTACCTTATCCTTCCGCAAAAATCTGGGCCAAGACCTATGAGCTGTTCATATTGTACAGTGAATAATCAAAGAGACTCCTCCCAGAACTGCTGCAAGAAAAAAAAACAAAATTAACAAAAGGCCTGTGAAGAGCACATGATCGAATAATATTGCCATGAAGAAGAAGAAGATTATACCACCGTGGATTCCAAGAAATGGATGGCCCACATCGTTTTGATGTATATCTGGAACTTACGGCATGAAGACTTAAAGAACTGTTATGGTCTGAATATGACATGTCCCGTGAAAGCGCCTGGATTAATGCAGGAATGTTTGGAGGTGAAATGATTGGACTGTGAGAGCTGTAACCTAATCAGTTCATTTTGGTTTGAATGGATTGGGACGTCTGTAGGGCAGGTGGAGCATAACCGGAATAGGGGGGTCACCGAGGGCTTACGCTAGAAGGCTGATGATCTTCCCCTGGCCTCTTGCCATCTCTCTTTATGCTACCTGATCCTACCACGAGGTGAGCAGCCTGTCTCCACTGGGCCCTTCCATTATGATGTGCTGCTTCATCTTAGGCTCAGAGCAATGAAGTCGGCAGTCTATAGACTGACACCTCTGAAACCCTGAGCCCCAAATAGACTTTTTTTCCTCTAACTTGTTCTTGTTGGGTGTTTTGGTCACAGCAATGAAAAGAACCAATTTAAATACGAAATAAGACAACAAGATGATGAAAAACGAATAGGCAGTGCTCAGGAAAGAGTAGGAAGAAAAAATCGAAATGAAGGTCATATCGACAACAGAATAAAGGAGAAAAGATACATATAAAGGCAAAGCCTACACACACACAAAGAGGACACATATGCACACACTTTTTCTAAAGAACAATTTTTAGGTTCCCAGCATAATTGAGAGTGAAGTAGACGCCCCCCACCCCCCACCAACACACAGCCTCTCACGCTGTCAATATCCTGCATCAGAGTGGTACTTCTGTTACCATTAGTGAAGTAACACTGACACATCATGATCACTCAAAGTCCTTAATTTACATTTGGGTTCACTATTGATGTTGTACATTCTATAGGTTTAAAATATCTAAACATGTGTCTACCATTATAGGATTACACAAAATAGTCTCCATTACCCTGAAAATCCTTTGTGCTCAGCCAATCTGTCCTTCCCTCTGCTCTAACCCCTGGAAACCACTGATATTGTTTTACTGTCTCCATAGTTTTGTCTTTTCCAGAATGTCCTTCAGTTGGAATTTTACAGTATGCAGGCTTTTCTGTTTGGCTCATGTGTTAGTCACCTTTTGGTTGCTGTGACCAAAATACCTAACAAGTTAGAGAATGAAATGTTTATTTTGGCTCATGGTTTCAGAGTTTCGGTTCTGGGTTGGCTGACTCCATTGCGCTGGACCTGAGGCACAACATCATAGCATGAGGGCCTGGTGGAGGAAAGCTGCTCGGCTCATGGTAGCCAGGAAGCAGAGACAGAGTAAGATGCCAGAGATAGAATATAAATCCCAAAGGCACGACCCCAGTAACCTGCTTCTTCTAGCCACATCCTACCTGCTTAGGGTTGCCACAGAGTTAGTTCATTCAAATTGTTAATCCATTAAATGAATTAAAACACAGATGAGTTATAACTCTCATTATCTAATCATTTTACTTATAAACATTCTTGCATTAACACATAAAATTGGGGGGCACATCTCATATTGAAGTTATAACAGCTTCTTTCACTCAGTAACATGCATTTCAGGTTTCTCCTTTGCTTTCATGGACTAATAATTGATCTATTTTGAGTGCTGAATAATATTCCAAGGTTTGGGTATGCCATAGTTTATTTATACATTCACCTACTGAAGAATATGTCAGGTGCTTTCTAGTTTGGGCAACTATGAATGAAGCTGCTATAAACATTCAGGGCAGGGTTTTATATGGACATAACTTCTCAACTCATGCAGGTAAATACCAAGCATTTTTATTGCTGGGTCATGTGGTAAGAGTATATTTAGTTTTAGAAGGAACCACCAAAGTGTCTTCCAAAATGACTACAATACTTCATATTCCCACCAACAATCAATGAGAGTTCCTGTTGCTCCACATTCTCACCAGCATTTGATGTTGTCCATTTTGGATTCTTGCCATTCCCCATTGTAGTTATGACTTCTTAGTTCTAAGACTTGTCAGTATCTTTAGAATTTCTACGCAAACTGTCCCGTCATCTATAAGCAAATACAGCTTTCTCTCCTCCTTTTCAATTTGTGTACCTTTTATATCGTTTCTTGTCATATTGTATCACCTAGAACTTCCAGGATCTTGTTGATCAATTATTGATTGATTGATCCTGGTTGATTCAATGTCTTTAATAGCTATAGGCCTTGATTGATTCATTGTCTTTAATAGCTATAGGCCTACTTAGATGGTCTATTTCCTCTTGTATTTTTGGCAAATCGTGTCTCTCAACAAATTAGTCCATCTAATCTAGGTTCTCAAATCTGTGGACAAAGAGCTGTTTGTAGTATTTCTTCATTATCCTTTCACTGTCCATGGGATCTGTAGTGATGTCCCATTTTTCTTTTCTTAGTAGTTTGTGTCCCCTTCTTTTCCTTAACTGGCTCAAAGCTTGTCAATTTTACTGATCTTTGCAAAGAATCAGAATTTGGATTTATTGACCCCACCCCCAATCACCTATGGATTTCCTATTTTAAATTTCATTGATTTCTGCTCTAATTTCCATTATTTTGGATGTAATTTGATCTTTTATTTTTTTCAAATTTCCTAAGGTGAAAGCTCAGATTGTTGATTGTAAATCATTCTTTTACAGATCTTTATTTAGATCATTAACTGTTATAAATTTCCTTCTTAAATACTGTTCTCACTGCCTCCTACAAATTTTGATAGGTTGTATTTTCATTTAGTTCAAATTTTAAATTTCTTTTGAAACTTCTTCTTTGAATCATGCATTATTTAGGAGAGTACTGTTAAAAATCTTTTGGGATTTTTTTTTCAGCAAAACTCTTTTAATTATAGAGCCATAAAGACTGGTAGTGTATAATATTAATCAAGATATTGGTTAAAAGAGTTTTATGCACTGTGAGACTATAAATGGGCATGGTAGTTTTGGAGTACATTTTGGTATTCTGTCCCCAAAATAGAAATTTAAATGTACATTTTCTATGATCCAATAAAAGCAAAAATTAGAAAGAACCCTAATGCTCATAAAAAGGCAATACTATCAGGAGAAACTAAGTTGTGTTGCAGTAAAAACAAAAAACAAATCAAAACAAAACAAATCTCACAAAAACCCATTGGAAAGACAGAAAATGCTTATTGCCTGATCATGATAATCATTAGGCTATTCAAACATTCATGAAGTGAGAGGTGACCAGGAATTTATTCTACACACTCAAGATCCCAGGCTGATGAATACTTCTCATGATTCTGCCACTTCTTGACTTCGCAGGTCAAGTTGGGAAGGGAAGATCTAGAAAATAGCATGGGGGCTTTATACACGATCAACTTAGAAATGATACATGCTATACACACTCATAGTCCACAGGCCATAACTAGTGACATGGACCTGCTTAAGAGAATTGTAGTTTTCCAGTAGTCCAGGAAGGAGGTGCAAACAAAATATTGGTGAGCTTGAATAATCTCCAGTTCAACTGTATAGTAAGGTAGATGCATATTCACTAACCTTGGACATCTCTCTAAAATATATTATCAAATGAGAATATCAAATACATTGTATATAGATAACCCTGTTTGATTAAAAAGAAACATTCTCACATGTTTCTGGATAATGTATTTAGATACTAAGTCTATTTTTTATTTTTCCTTGTTGTATTCCATTCCTTTCTTCTAATTCAAACAGATCAAAAGCTCTGTGTTTCCCATTGTGGGGAAGAATACAGCAAGATGGTAGCAGAAAAACAGACTCCAGAATTTAGAGCTCTGTCCAGAGAGATATTCTGGGCTTCGTGTCTCACATAGCCACTTCCCTACTGCACAACTGTCTTTGACAGCTCAATACGTCTCTTCTGTAAACTGACTGTTCACCCTTTGTTCCTTATCTCAGGATATCACATCCCTCATGCATCTGGTGGTCACATCTTGGTAAAAATGACAGTCCCCTGACACCTCTTGAATCCATCCATCCTCTTTTCCAACCTCCACTGCCCCCTTCACCTTTCCTGTCAGTGTGACAGTCTCTGACCATGTCTTTTGCCATCAGTCTTCCTTCTGTTCTTTATTCAGAAGTGTAAACCAGACTGTTTAATTTGAATACTTTGACTTGTTCATTACAATTCTATGACTCCTCGAGTCATCGTGCCTGCTTTTCAAGCCTGATTCTCAGTCTATACTTGCCCTTCTTGCTTTCTTTCAAAGCTTTTACACTTCTTGCCTGAAATTCCTATGTGCCTATGCTAGAAGCAAGCCCATTTTTCTAATGGGTTGTTCAATGTACACTGACTACCAGACTGGCTGCACATTTGTAAAGCACCTCTGTGTAATGCAGACTCAAGATAAGAGGCTTTGAGGGAAGAGTTCCCATCCGAACCCAAAGCCTTGCTGATTTGAACATTTTTTGAAGTTCATTCTTCTTCTTGTCTTCCCCATCCCTTTTGTTTTCCTGTAATGATATCTGTCATGACATTGTTTCCTTCGGAACTCTAAATATGATTTGTAATTTTATTCTTGAATTATTTTCTTCCTTATTCCTACTAAATCTAAAGCTTCATTAAAGATCTTGCTTGTCATATTTACAGTACTGTCATATGGACTTAATATAGAGAGGGCTCTCAAAAAATTTAGGTATGAATGAGTTAAAGAGGAGAGATGGTGATAACCGTAACTATTATACCTAATTAAGATCTTATGGTTCTCAATCAAAGATCATTTAGTAAGTGGAACCATATTTCTAGTTTTGTTCTAGTCACTGGGGTCCTAAAATGCAGATGGAAAACACAACATTACCTTGCACTTGAAGAATCTAGAATCTGTCTTGGGACATAGGCATGCCTGCAATAACGTGAGCATTCCATAGGGCAGCTCATGCCCCCATTCATGATATCATTTTGTCTTCTATTACTTTTACTGCATTAATGTATTTGAAAAATGTATATAATACATTTATCTCTCATCAAGAAATTCATAATCTGGGAAGCCAATACAGATAAACACATATAATGAGTTATGGATTACAGTGTAATGAAAATAGAGTTAGGCATCAAATAATGCTATAGACAATAGATATTATACCCCCAGTTTTTCCTCTGAGATTGTTTCCTTGTGTGCAACAATCATTTTTCTTATATGTATCGGCTCAGCACCCTGAAATCATTGTCATAGAGAAGTCTGAAGTTTTGGTATGAAAAAGTGGTTAAAATGCAATTGATGAAATGGGGAACAGACTAAGATTAGTGGATGTGTGGGTCAGGATAGTAAGGGAGGTGGTGCGGCTATGGAGTGCAACAGGAGAGATCAATGTTAATATGGGTATGTTATATTATTGTCTATATATTACCCTTTGGGGAAACTAGGTAAAGAGCACAGGAGATCTCTCTATATTATTTCTTACAATTTCATGTGAATCTACAATTACCTTAAGAGAGAAACTTTGATAATGATAATAATATTATAACCCATTGAATAATAGAAGTTCATGAGTCTATGTTAATATAAATAATAAACAAATAAATGAGAGAAGACAAAGCTTCTTCTCACAAAGGAATGCTTACTAATCAATTTGGAAGAGAATTGGAAATTTATCACTTGAAAATCATTAGAATAATGATTGATGCATCCAAGAAATATCAACAGATGTGAAAACTAGACAGTAAAATTTGGACAGGATACTTCCATAGTCTGAAGTACTTCTCTACAAAGTGCTATTACAAGGGAAAAAAGAGTTCTCTTCACAATGGAGAAACCTGACAGACAGTACTTTAATGAAATAATTCAAGTTAATATCACCAGTTCCTAAAGAGATCAACATGAGCTGCTTGACAGGATACAGTGAGAACTGTAGCAGCACAAGTCTAATATTGTTAAAGATAAATAGTATGAACCTAATCGTAAGGAAATGTCAGAAAAACCCAAACTGAGGGGCATTCTACAACATGACCTGTGATGTTTAAGTGACAAGGCCATAAGGGTTGAGAGAAGTTTTGAGGAACTTCTCAAAGACTGAAGACAGGAGAGAGAAGACAACTAGATAATAATCCAGTTCAGATCTGGATTCTTCGCTTTAAAGCACAGCTGTACATAAACTGGTGAAACAAGAATGTGGTCAGTCTGTGGATGAAACGGCATGTTCTGTGTCAGCGTTAATTTCCTGATATTGATGGTTGCATCGAGGTTCTGAACCAGAATGTCCTTATCTGAAGAAAGAACATAGTATTTAAAGGTGTTGGAGTATCATGCTGTGGTGAAGGCGATCCCCCACTCACTGTCTTGACAGGGTCACAGTGAGGATGAATGCTGGCAAAGCCGCGCTGGTTGGTGGGAAACCGAAACCATGAGACCCTTTTTTATGTAATTGGGACTTTTCATTTTCATGCTTATGTTTCTGACAGGAGGCATGAGTATGTTAAGTGCCAAACAAATTAAATTTCAGATGGCTAGAACATAACAGGTAGTTCATGCTTTGAAGGCTGTTCTACTACCCCTCAGCATATCAAGGACAAAGTAGAAGGCTGTTCTTCTATCTCAGTACATTCAGGACAAATCTGATAATGGACAACAATCATCCTCTGAAAGGTCATGAGAATTTTAGGCACCACATTGATTATGTCAACTAGAACCCAAGCTCATATTTCCGGCCTCTTAGGAAAACCTAATCATTATGCTTATTTTACAAAGCCCACCATATGTAGCCTCATTCTTGATTGAGGAAAGTTATATTATACACTTAGGAAAGTTAAAACATATAAAGATATATTCTTCTCTTTTTATAAACCCTTTTTTTACTTTACATAGGGATTTATGATGAGCATAGTTAATATTGGCGGAAAGTGGACTGATGTTTAGGACTTACTTTCTATTGAGAAAGATTATAAAGATATGAGAACTAGTGCACCTTGACTGAGAAACAAAGAAACTCTCTGAGAAAGCAGCTCAACCAGTTTTATGAGAATAAATTTAGGAATTAATTAAAGTAGCTTTATATTTTTAGAATAATGTTAGAAATATTATCCTATTTAGAATTTTGGTTTAGAAACTCTTAAGTTTTTAGTTGTATGGGTTTCTGTTTTCAGAATGATTTATAAACTTTAGGATATTTTAAGTATAAGATTTAAGGGGACTTTTTTAGATGGGAATTTTAGATTAGAAATAAAGTAAAGGTACTTTAAACTTAAAGGTTAATGATAGGTTAGGAGACTTAGAATCTGGTTATGTAGTTTGGCATTAGTTAATAAGAAAATAGCATATCTTGGGGAAAAAAGTAAATCTTGGGAAAAATCTGAAAAATGTAAATTAATGATGCATTTTATTAATGATTCTGTACTTTTAATAATTAAATAACTAAAGGCCATATCCTGGAAAAATGTAAATTAATGTTACATTTTTTGTACCCCTAAATTATGGTTAAGGAAATGTCATGTCTTGGCAAAAGTTTTAAATTGTATAATCAATGACGTATTCTGAATTTCTGATGAGAAAAATTGTAATAAAAGATGATCCAGAGAAAGCTGCATTAGAGCTCTCTCTCTGGAGATTGCTCCAACAGAAAGACTCCTGTTTCATCTTTTTGCGGACGCCACTCATCCTTCAGGACTCCCTGGACCCGGCTAGGGCAGGACCCCTGCAATGCTGTCTACCTACAGTTGAACGATTCTGTACCCTTTCAGAATTTCACAGTTACAAATTCTGTCAATCTGGCAAGCTTTTCTGTAAGTTTGAGATCGTTTCAAAATAAAGATTATCTTTAGTTATAAAAAAAATTCAACTGAGAATTGTCTGTCATAGATGGCTGGATTAAGAGATCTTGTACCAAATTGGTCATTAGTCTTGCAATGCAGATTCAAAGTCATGTGGACAGAATGATTGAAAATGGAATCCTCCAAATCAAGGGTTGGTAAACTTTTTCTTTAAAGGGCCAAATAGGAGACATTTTAGATTTTGAGGGCCATAAAGTCCTAATCACAACTCAACTCTGCCAGTATAGTATAAATGCAGCCATAGACAATAAACTAACCTGAGCCTTTATTCTAATAAAACTTTATGAACACTGAAATTTAAAGTTCACATAATATTTGTTGTCACAAGACATTTTCCCACTTAAAAGCAAAAATCTGTCCTTAGCTCGAGGGTCATATAAAAATAGGTGAATTTGGCTGAATTATTTTAGTATTTAAATGGTTTTACATGTTCTATCATTAAACAGCATAATAAAAAATAATCTGTGAATATGAGCCTTAAAACTTTAGCGAATTTGCTAGATAGCTAGCAGGTGAATGGGCTCTGATCAGGTAGATTCATAACACATCTGGCTCCTAATGTCACACATTTCTTCCAGCAAGTGGTGCCTAATTTCAGCCCAGTCACAAGCTGCCTCAACTTAACCCACAGCTAAACCCGTATGAGAGTTCCAGTGAAGTTGACTTGGTGTTCAAAAAATAAGTGATTTGTTTCAAAAGGGTTTTCCATAAAAATGTTCTGCTTACCTTAGTATAGTGAAGGGACATGATTGATACATTTCTGCACTCTCCAGGGGGTTAAAGGGAGGGTCTAGACACAATATTACAAAGTTACAATATTTCAGAAATTTGAGAGACAAATGGAATATATTAGAAGGAAGGTGAATAATAGAACCCAAAGCAATAGTTAATTGGGAAAGAAAACAGATGGATAATTCATTAATTATATAACAAATGTTAGGTGAGATTTCCAGTCTAGAAAATCATGATTTCACTAACTAAAAGGAAAAAAAGGGAATATGTGAGGGGTGACTAATTGGTAAAGAAGAGTTCAAAGATATTTGATTTCTAACAATCTTCCACCTACCCAAATTTAAAGGTTGAAAATTCTCTTCCAAATAACTCATTGGGTCATTATAGATATTTATCTTTTTCTAACACCTTAATGATATACTGATAAGATTATAAAGGACATATCATTGGAAGAGATATCACTTTTGACATTAGTCATTGAATCCTTGAACAGAAAGACCACTGACTTATAAACTCTGAGTGATAGAAGTGAACGGTTTTTATTTTATAAAGTTGTCAAAGTTTCCATAAAATCAGAGTTTTGTTTTGTTTTTCGACTCCCCCAGTTATCCTGTTGGTGTAAAGTACAGTACTAACACATTGTCTTTCCTTTCATGGGACAGAAACCCCAATCTCTGAGGCACTGGAAAAACTATTACTCAGATTGAAAAAAGCAGTTCTGGTCAAGGGATGTGGTTTTGCCTCTCGGGTAGAAATGAGCAGATAACATCCTTGTCCTTCTGTTACTGAAAGCAATTTAAGAGATGTCCTGAGAAATGGGAAGTGCCACTCAAAGATCTGAGAAATGTGACTGATGAAAATGAGCAATGAGTGCAGACTATTAACAATGATGTGTTGGTCAACTAAATTCAGGGACAGACCAGAGGAAGTACTGAATTTTATTGTTTAATAAATTTTAACCCTTCAGGAAAATTTCTCATTTGACATCAAGTCATATTTATGCAGACATTTGAATAAAGTTTATCTACCCATGGGGGGGGGGGAAGAAAGCAGTTCTGGTGGGGGGCGGAATGGGCTGGCTTCACCACAGAGTCCTTTATCCCTGGTAGCTGGGACATAAAGGAGCTCACAGAGGGAAGACACCGTGCCATGCAGGCGAGAAAACTCAAAAAAGACAAGCAGCACTGAGCAGAGCCACACGTGACCAAACACTGATTGAGAATGATTTATTAGAGTCCAATTAGTATGCTTTTAATCTCAAATAGTCCATATTTCCTCCATAAAAATAGGCACATCAGTAAAAGTCCAAGTTCACTTCTTTCATTTCCAGTATAAGATGTTCTGTACTTTTGGTAAAGTATGTGCAACCAACACCTTTCTGCTGACTGGTTCCCCACATTCTTTTCACTGTGGGCACTTTTCAAGTCTATCCTCTCCAGGCTGACCACGCACATACCGACTCCCTCCTTCCAAGACAGTCAGTCTTCTTCGGGAGTTCTTTCTCTTAGACGTCCTCCTGACTTCCCCATACCTGCTTCAAGATCACATTACTTCCTCATCACTTGTTACAACAAACTGATGCAATCACTTCTTGACCTTGAGAATGTATTAAACAGGTGTCACCTAAGATGGCAGCAGGTGAATCCTGGAGAATACACGGTGGCCAAGTCACATATGGACACACTCAATCCCTTTGCTATATAGACAGAAGGGCCCCAAGCTACATAACACACCAATCCTTTATTCACTCAGCAATTTGATTTCTTTGCATTTTCTTTAATTCTACATTACATTTGTGGCCACCAAAAGAGGGAAAAAAATGGTTCCTTAGCAAACTTTGGAATTGATAGGTATATTAGGGTGTCTTGGTTATTATAACACTTGACTGTTCCTAATCGATCTTGTAATATTAATAAAAGTCATCTCAACTAAAGTAACCACTGCATTTCTTTTGTAAGAAGGTAATTTAATTGGCTTTCCTCACAATTGCTACCATGTGCTACAAAAGCAGGAAACCCCTTTTTATAAAAGGTAAAAGCATAAGAAGATATTTCACATTTTTAAAAAAAAATCCTTCATGGGAATAGGTCCCAAGTAAATAATCAATTATATGGACACAGTTTATGTACACATTTTTTTGCAACTTTATAATAGTGAAAATTAGAAATAATGTAAATAGTCAACAATATGGGATTGGTTAAATGAACTGAGTTGCATCCATTAAATGTAATATTATATAGTCACTAAAATTTTTTTGTTAAAAATTTTAATGCCATAGTAAAATCTGGCAATTCTGTAATTTAAAAAGCTACTTTTAAATCTGTTTACAGTACAATTCCAATTACATAAAAAAGTATACAATATACACATAGGCATACGTGGGAAAACTGTTAAAGAATGTTACTTCTGGATTGTGATATTATTGGTAATCATTTTTTTCCTTTTTTTACACATTTATGCAATTTTCAAGTTTTCTACAACAATTAGGTATTATTTTATAACTCAGAAAAAATGGGCTATTAAAAATTTCCTCTGATGTACTGGCAATAAGAATGTACTTGTATATTTTAAATATGCAGAAAAAAATTATTGTGCTTCATCTTCTATGACTTTAGAGTACATATTCTTTTGGCAATAAACTGGTATTCCCTGTTTTATACTTGTCACAACACTTTAATAAAAACGTAATATTGTGATTAGAACATTGTTTCTTTCATAGTCTAAACAAATACTGGTTTTGACAACTAGGTTCTTCTATTTCCTAGAAGATTTAAAATTACTATTCTTTTATCTTTTTAAGTAAGGCATACTGCATACATACATTACATGCATGCTTTCTAAATAAAAAATAATAATTCTAATTTACAATTTTCCTACATAGGAAAAAAAATGAAATTACGGTAGTTTAACAGTCTATAGTCTTATCCATCACAAACATGCTGAAAAGACATAAATGTGTTTATTAAATGAAATGCATCTTGAAAAATAAAAAAGGGAAGGCTGCATGTAAATGAAGTTGTGGACTCAATTTGTCAGAATTTATTCTGACTTGCACCAAACCACACAGAATCTTTTCAAGTCTAGTTAGTGTCGTCTGAATGGACACTCCAGAGTCCATTTCTCAATTCCATTGCAGGAACTCTACTTTCTACCTTCAAAAGGAATGGGGTCAGGATGAGGGTTGTCACATAAACTAATATTCAATATACATCAAGTCTCGTGGGGTCTAGGAACAAATACTGCCATTGGTTAGTGTTTAAGTACCAGAGTTTCTTGACCTCCTCTCTCATTCCCCACCCTGCCTGGCAATCAGGTGTGGGGAGGCCGTTCATCTCTCCATAGAGGACAGCTGGCTTTGCATCTTAGTTTCCTTTCTAAACCACAGAGTGGTCATTGCTGTGAACTCCAGCCAAGATGGTGTGGTTGAGGGAAGAAGCCGAGCGGTCTGAGCCTTCCGTGGGGCCGTTGGTGTTCTCGTTGCGCTGACAACAGAGGATCTGTCTGAAGGTGGCACTCATCTCCTTGTCCCGGTAGGAGTAGATAATGGGGTTCATGGCAGAGTTGAATTCAGCAAGGAGGAGGAAAAATTTCTCATAAGCCAGAACGTCGCACTGTGGACAACACACATCTAGCAGTAATAAGACCAATCCCGGAGTCCAGCAGATGATGAAGGCACCTATGAGGACAGGGTGAGAGACCAGAGGATTAAAAAAAGAGAATAAAAAATTATGAAATGATTTCAGTTCAATATGAAAATACTGAGCTTGGAGGCCACTAATCATCAAAAAAAAAATGATAAAATAATTGACTTAGTAACATTTCATTAATTCATATCCTGCTAAAATTGAGTATGGAGACAACGATGGTGATTATTTTTAGCAAAACACAAGTTTGATAAGCAACTGAGATATTCAGGATCTACCATCTCTTATAAAGACATGGTTCTTAATAGCAATGGAGCGTTTTCAGGCAAAAGATATGACAAATGTCCTTTAATGTGTAGCTAAGGCACACTTTCTGATTTCAGTTTGCCTGGGCTCAAGTGCTTGCTTAGCTGTTTAATGAACTGGGTAAACTTAGGTGAATTACTTTTTCACCCCACTTTTCTCATCTGAAAAATAGAGATGATTATATTTTACCACACGAGATTTGTTGTAAGAATTAAATGAATGTTAAGAAAATAATTGCCTATATGAATTTACAGTGACAGTAATAATATTGTTATTACCTGCTCAGTTAAATGGTCCTGGTTGAAAATAATAATTTTCAAGCATAGAATGTACATTTTATTTTTATTCAGCAATCATTTATATATTGCTTGATATATGCTTTCCAAATAACAACTCACTTAATCTTTACAACACTTTGACTAATAAACACCTTTGTACAGAAGAAGAAACTGAGGCCTAAAAAGTTTAAATACCTTGCTCAAGGCTATAGGACTGGAAAGTGGCAGACAGGAGACAAATTCCAGCCTTTCTGCTTCTAGAGGATGGCTCCAGAGTCCATGTTCTAGAAAATACTACCTTATTTTTCCATTTCTTGAAACTAATAGAATTAAATATTTTAAACCAAATTCTATGTTTCAATTGATCAACTTTGTTCTCTTTCTTTCCCCAATTATTCTGAATTAAGATTTTACTATAATCCTAAAGGGAATGGAAATGTAGAATATATTTTTAATTCCATTTTTAGTTCCATTTTGTTTCTGAAGTCACTAATCATTTGAATCACAAGGAAAATGGAAGCTGAGAAATATCATTAAAATGTACCATCAGGTTACCTCAGGATCTCCAGGGGATCCTTGATTGAAACGACGTGAGCTAATGTGACTAGTGGATACCATCGTGTCCCATTACACCTCACCTAATAGGCTCCATATGGACAATCAGGCTGCCTAATGAGCAGATGGGGAACAGCATGACCCAGAAGTGCAATGGAATCTTTAGACTTCAGTGTGCTGGCCTTGGTGGATGCAGGCATACTTGGGCTGAAGTCTTGGATTTGGACTAGCCTCAAGTTATGAATATCCCAGAATGTAAACAAATGAGATTTAGTCTCTAAACAGCCCAGTTTTGAATGTGAGCTTTCTCTTTTGAACCTTTTCAGCAGGGAACTGAAAATGAAGCAAGGAGAAAAGTACCCCCACAAAGCTCTTTGTTCTGCAACACAAATGTGTATTGGTTTTAAACTGCTGTTCACTTTGAAGACGGTCCAAGGTGCTTCATTTTCTAATAAATATGATACCTTAGACTTTCCTTAGAAAAAAATAATATTCCAAATATCAGGAGATAATAGCCAAAGAGCTCTTGAACTTCAATAAAAATGTTAATCAAGCATTCATTCCAAGTCCTTGAATTTCCTTTATTGAAAATCACTCAGAAAGCTAAACATAAAGGAAAAATCAAAGGAATGCCTCTTGGGTTTCAGAAATAATGCATTATTCATTGAGAAGCCAGGAAGGGAATTATTCTCAGGGCGGAAAATACCAACATGGAAAATGCATGGTCCCATTATTCATTTAGTTCGAAACGAAAAACACACACAGGCCCCTCATGAATGGCAGAGCATTCTTTCACGTTTCCTTTCTCCTTACTTTTATCAAAGCTCTAATTGAGCTCAAATCCAGAGCTTGATTAAATACTAGCAATGCGCAGATATATTTTAAATAGAATGATCTTTTTTTCCTTCCATAAAGAAGAGAATATTCCTAATTCTCATATATTTGCTGGAGCTGCATGAATTCATTAAAAAGTGAGAGAATGCAAATACAGTCATTTGTTGTTTCTGATTTCTTTCAGTGTTAAACCTCAAGAAGAACAGGATCTTTCCAAAGAGACCCATGGTCTTAGAAATTAGCCTATTAGGCTTGGATCCTTGCTAGATGGGATGCAGGAAGTGGGAAATACCACAGTCCGACAGGAGTGAATGTGCATGGACACTTCATTGAGGAACTCAGAAGCTTCTCCCTTCTCCCTCACTGAAAGGAACTGTTTTTAGTATTATTATTAGGCCCAACCACACTGTATTTGAATCTTTAAGACTTAATCAAATAATTTCAGTGACTTATAGTACAGGCCTCAGAAATCAATATCCAAAACCAATCATGCAAAATTTCCCCCTCTTCTTCCTTCCCTTCTCTTTTACAGATGTGTCAAGGATCAAACTGACCAAAAAATGACGACATATTAAACAAGGGGAGTAGGGGGCCTGGAATATTCCAAGGTGATTAGGCTCTTAAGCCACAGTGTACAAATATTCTGAAATAAATTTTGTTCATATTATGGATTTCCCTTTGAGCTTCTAAAAACAAAAACAGATCACACCCAAGCCCCTTTAATAAGAAGTAGCCAACCATCACTAAATCAGGTTACAGGACTTGAGATATCAACACACAGTCTATAGAGTCAAGTATACACCTGTAAAACATGTCGATGAATTTAGAAAAAAAAAATCCTCCATTTCAGCTCTGTAAAGGGGTGAAGTAATAGCTCCTGGCTTACCCAACAGGATATGGGGAGGATCAAACTGAGGTCCAATTTGCAAAAGCCCTCCTTGCTTGCACATGTACCTGGCCACCATTACCTATTGCTACCATGAGTGGCGCAGGTTCAAGTGTAACACAGCTCAAGGAGAGAACTTCAAAGCATGATTGAACCAGCAAGACCTGGCATTTCCAAAAAGCTCTGAGACTACACCATCCTGATTATGAGGGGACTTGCACTTGGGTGTGAGGAGGAAAACCAGAAGGAAAAGAGAGAGGGAGCAAAGGAAGCATCAGTCATGATCTGAGCAGTTCAAGAGTCAACACCTACCAAAATGAGGAATAAAATAACATGTACGCAGTAGGAACAATGCTTTTGGCAGTTTGTATTTCCAGCACGTTTCTGAGGGAGGAATTCCTACAGGCCAAGGCACAAAACCAAGGAATAGTATGCCACAGTATGAGAATAAGAGGAAGTACAAATAGTTTATGGTCATTTATTGTAATGTCGGAAGCAGAAGTGACAGAAGATAAGATATCCAAGGTCATGAAGGCCTTTTGTATCTGGCTGACAGATGAAATGTTTCCAGTCCAGCATTGGTTCTTACTCCTAGAGGCATATAACAATAGCAGACAGTGCTTATAACAGTGCGCACCCACCCCTGCCCTAGAGGATTGTAACCTTAGTGGCCTCACCATTCAGATTTTCATTCAAGATACACATTAGTGGCAGAGTGGAAGAAGAAAATGATCAAGATAAGGTTAAAAAAATTAGATATTTCCAAATGCTAGAAGGGAAATAATGAGAGCCTGAATGAGGGCAGCAGCATGAGGAAACATGGGTATAGAAGACTAGGAAAGTTTTTAGTGAGTGCAGGATGACTTCTAGATTTTCAACTGGGGAGAAGGAGGTATGGTGGTACCTTTTGCTGAGGAAGGAAACAAAAGAGAAAGCATTGACTGGTGTTTTGTTAGGGGAGGTAAGGAGAGAGTTGATGTGTGTTTTTGCAAGACGGACATCTTGATGACATCATGATGGGCTCAGGGCAGTCTGAGTGCTGGGAAACTTGTCTCTCAGAGTGCAGAACATTCCACCCGATTTGCCAGTTTTACAAGGAACCTAGGGAGGAGGCTATTCAAAACATGCTCATGGGTTGCTCTTCCTTGAACAAGCTTCATTTCATTCTTACACATCTGTCAAAGCAATCTGGGAGGGCTGGGTGCCCACAAAAATGGAGGGAGAGGTGCTGGAATTTAGCCTCAAAAGACAGGGAGGAAAGGGGCTGTTCTGGAACAACAGGTCACAGCTGCGGACCAAGATCATATTACCACACCTTCACTCAGATCTACTAGCCCATCAGTTGAATAATGCTTACCATCTGGTTTCACAATTAAGTCTTTTTTTCCTACAATGACTTTTTCCTAACAAGTTGAACTTTGCTTCTTTGCTTACATATAGAATGCAAAAACCAAAGTTAAAGAGGAAAAATGGCCTTGCCAGAGAAGACCTTCAGGGAGAAGCCCAGAATTTTTTTTTCTAAGTTTTTTGATAAGAAAATTTAAAAAGAAAATAGAAAGCATTTTCAGTGTGACTGGCAAAATTGTGTTTTTATAAAAAATTCAGACATCCCACAGATCCAAAAGAAGTCAAGGTAGATCAATTTTATACCAGCACTATGCCCATGTTAGCCTCTTCTTGGGTCCTCTCTCTCCGTTTCTAAAATGAGGATTTCAGAAGCAATCGACCTCAGAAGCTTATAGTGGGGATAAAGTGAGAAAATAAATGTTTCAATACAAAAACTGGTTTTTACTGGTGCCACTAAATTGTGTATTCCCTCAGGGTGGGCAGATTGGTGTCCCAAAATACAATCAAATTTCAGTTCAGCTCTGTAGCTAAGTTGTTATTTGTGCTATGAAGGTACATGATAAGATAGGAAATCCTTCTACATTATGTATCTTAACCCAAGCTATGTTAGTCCACAGACCATAGATACAGAGCTTACTGCTTGGCTTAGCAGCTAAAGGGTCATTAAAATGAGACTGCATGTAATGGCTTTTGGAGATCAAAGCTTTTTCTGAAAGAACACCCTATATAATCATAAAATCTTTTTTATTGACCATTGAAAAGACAGAATTTGTTTGACTGAGATATAGTCACAGTATGCTGTTTCTTTCTTGAGACCAATTTTACTCCATCTCACTCAGTGCCCAGAACTTCCATTTCTTCCTGGCGGTGATGGTGACAGCTGCAGACATGGGAAGTTCCACAACTCATTCACTGTGTGATGTGCTCTAGTGTTTCCAGGACTTGCCCCAGAGAGCAACATTCATCTTTCAGAGAAAGGCATTAACACATACCCAACTCTAAAGCAGACTAGAATACTCACATTCTCTTCTCAACATTCCTGGGTGTCAGTTTGTGTCCTATCATAGTGTCTTGCTCAACACAACACTTCCTTTGCTATACACAAAAGAATGTCAAAGCTGCCTTGCTCAGGTACTGCCTACTCTCCTTAACATCAGGCAGTGAGTATCTCATGCGCCTATTCTCTGTACTCTACCACAGACTCTCGATCTCCTACAATGGTGCACAGGAAAGTGCACATTGAGGTGACCTATGTGCTAGTTCCATGTCTCACAGAAGAAAATTCTGTGAACAGCCAGCAGAAACTACTTCTCTCCTGCAACTACCCAAGTCAAGTGAGCGATACCTTTTATCTGCCTGTTGCAACAGACTCCTAACCAATTCCTCTTCCTATAGAATGATCTTTTAAAAGCATAATTCCCTTTCCTACTTAAAATCCTCCAAAATCTTCCCATTTAAAATCTTTATGCTGGTCTATAATGCCTTATACATGTCTGGCTCCTGCCAGTCTCTTGGATCCCATCTCTTTCCATTCAAAGGTTGCGCCTATGACTTCGATGAGGAGTTCATGGAGGTCAGAGTGGATATATGGCAGACCTGATAGGCAGGCCTACTACTTGTCAAGTCTCAGAATGCTGGCAAGGGTAGTACAAGAGTGGCTGCCCTGGGCTGAGCCACTGCCAACCTGTATCCCCCTGTGGATCAGAGCCTAGAGCATTGAGGATGATTGGATGAGCATTGATTGCAACATCAGTCTGGTTCATTAAACTGTCACATCTGCCCAGGTCTAGATGACAACATGCTATGACCTATATCACATCTTCTGGCTGGCTGTCATTCTGTTGATATTCCTCAGTGTCTACAAGGCCTTTGTCATGGAGTCCACCTCTGCTCGCTGGGCAGCTGGACAGCATTGCTGGATAGAGCATGGTAACAGGACAGCACCTTGGCCCTTTATATCACTGTCATCAATGTATGCTTACACGCTTAGTGTCCAAGGCATGGACATCATTTTCGCTGCCTCTCTCTAGGTGTTGGTAAACAGGATTTGGAGGTGGGAGGATTCATTCATTTACCAGGTTCTGGCCACATAGTCTAAGCTCATTTGTGTCCCAGGAGCTCTGTGTTTACAGTTCCTTCTGCTGGGAATATGCTTCTGTAGCTATCTGCATCTACCTGTCACTGAATGTCACTTCTCCCAAAGGCTCCCCTTGGCTGTCCTAGCTAAGGTAGCAGCACACTATCATCACCACCAGCACAATTTCTTATTTTACTGCCTTCATATTTCTTATCTGTACTTCAAATTATCTTGTTTATTGGTTTACATGCAAGAAGAACATAACTTCTTGCTCAACACAACAATTGTTGTGTCTCTGACATCCATATCTGTGTCTCTGACATCTAGACCACTAAGCACTCAATATATCTTCTGCTGAATGAATTATCAAGTCCCAGCCAACTGACTAATAGACATATCCAAAACAAGTAAGACTGATTAATGGACACAGCACTATACTCTGATTGGAAAATAAACTTAATCTACAGTGTAAGGTCTTTGAATGAATGTTACAGGGCATTCAAAGGGGCACCAGGGGAAGACTTCTTTTTTATATGTGCTTTGTTAGTAAGGCATAAATGAACCTACTGTGATTAATATTGTCAGATGTCAAATTGTCTATGGAACCCAGTGAGTACTAGAACACTAGGATGAGTCAGAAACCTAGGAAAACATCGTTTTTCTGCTATAAGAATGGTTCAACAGAATGATGATGCTCCCAAGAAACATGTCTCTAAACCAGACTCTCATGTTCCTAGATAGTTTGTACCACCAGACCCTAGATTCTATAGTAGCTGCCTGGAAAAATCCCTAATTCACACAACTCACCTTTGTGTTAATCCCTCAAGATTCCAAGTTCCATGCAGGTGCCTGGCCATGCTTAAACCTCACATCCATACTGTAGCTATCAGAGGGTGGGGAGAGAATACATCCTCCAGCACATAAAATCTTACAATTTCTTAAAATACAAGTTCAGTTCTAATTATTCATCAGCATAATCAGTGTCAACCTGCAACATTAACTTTGAATATTCACAGGTTTATCATAAAGTCACGAGTTATTTTTGACAGGAACTTAAAATTGGTGAGTTATTTTTATGTATTTATGTTTCATAATTTGTAATACTGTTTACTTAGCTCAAGAGAACACTTCTAATTTATGAAAGCATGACAGGGATAATTATAATAATATCTAATTTTTACTCCTAGCACTGTACATTAGTCCCTTTACTTGTAGTGACAGATGTGTGAAGCTAATACCTTCTTTGCATTGTGATGTCTATTTTTTTCCTCTTATAGATGGTTTGGAAAATACAGAAAAAATATGATGAAATTTTAAAAGTCACTTATAACTATTTTTATCTAGAGATGCTTTAGTATATGATCTTTAATTTTCATATGTTGCTTCTTTGAATTCTAAAAATTGTGCTTTTTTTCTGGTTTCATATAAAAATAATATAGAAACGTTGAAGAATTAAATTCATACTCTCAACATAATTCTAATAATAACATTTGTATGTACTACATACAAATTTAAGAAACATATTCTTTTTCTCCATTTACAGAATTGTAATCATACTACTTATACAGTTTTATATAATAATCTTACCACAAATATTACATTGGAGACAATTTTTATATTATTAAATAGTATTTGCAAACACCAATTTTCCTGGCTGCATATAATTGCAATAATCTTTCTGAAAATTCTGAAGTCTAAGTATAAAGAGAAAATCCTACAAGCTTCAGGGAGTAGAGCAGGGCAGATAATAAAGTACCTACATAGGAATAAGAATCACAATGGAGTTATACTTCTTGTCTCTGACATTGAATTCCAACACAGTGGAAAGATCTCTGCAACATTTTGAAGATCAAGCACTTTGAGCCTGTAATGGTAAACCTTACACTTGGCCAACTTGTTTCCAAGTATAAGGTTTTCTTATGGCGGCAGAGACACATGGTGTTTCAGTGTGGATTTGGAATGTCCCCCAAAGGCCCACGTGGTAAAGATTTGGTCCCTAGCCTGTGGCATATTGGGAGGTGGTGTGACCTTTAAGAGGGGGAAGCCTGGTGGGAGGTAATTAGGTCACTGGAGATATGTTCCCATATGGGATTGTGGCACCCTGCCCCTTCTCTTTCCTATTGCTTGCCAGCTGCCATGAGTAAGCATCTTGCTCTAACACATGCTCCCTACCATGATATGCCACCACAGGCCCAAAGACAATGGTGTCAAATGACCATAGATTGAAACCTCCAAAACCAGGAGCCAAAATAAACATTTCCTTCCTTCAAGTTTATTTATCCCAGGTATTTGTTGCAGTAACAGAAAGCTAACACACATGAGAAAAGTGCAAATACATGTCAAGAAGCAATTTCTGGACGTTTCTGGGAAAAAAAAAGGCAGAATGGAGAGATTGGGGATAGAATATTGGTTATATCTCTAATTTTTTTAAGAGAAAATAAAAGCAAATAAAGCAAAATGTTAGCATGTGTTTTGATTTTAGTGTTTTGTAATTAGATATTTATTATATTGCTGTATATGATTTTTTTGAATATTTCATATTCAGCTACTGACAAACTTAGAAAATTTAATATGAAGTTTGAATCCATAATTTTCTTTGTTTATAAAATAAGAGAACAGGTATAAGAGTAAGAAGCATGTTAAAAGTCTGGTCTTGTTTGGGGACCACTGTAGATATTGATTACACCTTGAATTTTTAAAAGTATGCTTTCACTAGTATGACACTAGTAAAAATAGATATTTGATGTATAAGTCAAACTACTACAGAAAAAGAGAAAGAAGGAAAGAAGAACAAAATAGGAAAATTTACCAAAAGGCAGTAAAGGAAAAAGACACAAACAAAAGCAAAATAGCATGCATGCACATACACATAAAACAGGATGTCAAGAAGAGGCCCAAACTTGTCCCTGGGTATCATAAATATGATGCCCTTCATTCCCTTATTAAAACACAGAGATTCTCAGGTTAGAGTAAAACTATTTGACTTTTGAACAGCTTTTTGTTTTCCCTTGAACTTCTAATTGATTTTTCCTCTCCATTTTTATCTTTCTGTTACATATCAAAAAGAGCACATGGTTTATTTCAGCAAAAGGGTGTCAAATATGTACTTTCAAATTATGAAATTTCTCCATTAAGGTATTTCTTTAAGTTCTCTGGTCACCAATAAAATCAATTGATTTGTAAGCCTGCTGCTCAGTTTATTTGGGAATTGTTTCTCGTTGCCTACCTAGGTGGAATTTTGTTTCTGGAAAACTATATCTTTCTCTTTTTGGGGGGAAGCTTTTCCCCTCATGTTCCAGAGTATATACATGAACATCCTTTCCAAAAAGTTTACATAAGCTCAAATTCATCTTGTCTTAGAACACTGTCTTCCAGCACCTGGTACTGCAGAGACAAAATAGACATCTTGGGTTCTTTTGTGTAAAGGCCCTGCATAATACAGTCCTCACTTCCCAATCTTCTTAAACTCTCCTCCTGCTTTCTAGATACATAGATTTTCGGTTCCTTTCAGTTTGTCACAATTCTTCCATTATAAGCCATTGTGGTGTTTTTCTCTCTTCCGGGATGTTACTTCCCTGTTCCTAATCTAATTCCTACTCATACTTCACCTGTTGGTACTTCTGGGATGCCTTCCCCAATAAGTCAAAAACCACCTCCTTACATGCCCTCAGACTATATAACTCTCTGTAACATTAGTTATCATGGAAGACATTTATTTTTATTCATGATGTGATTATTGATGACCGCTTTTCTCTCTCATTAGACTTTTTGCTCATCTCTGTGTCTATACTGCCTAAGAACATTTGTAGAATAGAGTAAGTTTTCTGTAATTATTTGTTGAACAAATTTTTTAAAAGGGAAAGAAAAAAAGCACACATCTGGCCAGCTTACTACCTAGGTCATTAATACATTTTTTTTCTCCCCCACTCATACCTGAAACCCTGATATTTTTTTTTCCTTTAATTTTGGGAGATCACCAATGTCACCAGGATATATCTATTTTGATGTATTGTCTTTGTTCAAAATTCTTGCTTGGCCCTTAATGGGCAATTTTAACTAATATCCCATGATTTTCTTTAAATTATGAAACTATTCTCTATTTCTTTGAGCACTTTTCTTTCCTTTATTTCTTTTAATTTCCTTTAAGACTTCTTACATGGATATTGTATATTTTAGAATGTGTGTTGAAAATTTGCTTCTTAAACTCTCTTGATTTTTCATTTGGATATTCAATGCTTTGGTTTTAACTTGGTATTCTGGGAGAGATTCTCTGGGTCTCTTTTACAGATTGAATGTTTGGTCTTTAACCATTTGGTCTTTGATCCATTTTGCTACTGGATTGTGCTTTTTGTCAATATATTAGTGATGGGTAAAGGCAGACAATCAGATTTTTCTGATTTTAAGGAACACTTTCTTATTCTCTAAGTGATGGTATAACATAGTAATGCATCCTAATTTAGTTAGTTTAACACCATCCTGAATCTGTGAAGTCATTAGTTAGAACTTATTTGAATTTATTTTGTGGTTCCTTAACTATGGTTCTTTCCCTTGTAAAATGTTGTTCTATCTTCAAATGTACACGAAGGCCTCCATGTTTCAGGGAATGGCTATATATTTTTCAGAAAATTTCCCTGAATAGGAAAATCTCCTTAATTTGGAAAGACAGCATAACAAATTGCCACCAAAAGCCAGTTTTTCCTATATCTAAAACATCCAGTTATGCCATGTAAGTAGGCAAATGTCCTGTGTTAGATAAGACTTTCAGAGGTTATGATTGCCTATGAATACAGAAACCAATGTCACAAAAATGCCCATATAATAAGCAGCAGCATGACCATCTAATTAGCTCCAATAGGCACCAAATTGTACATCCTTTCAAGCACATACATACCACTTCCAGTGGTAGCTAAGACTCTCAGTAATAGAATGTGACCTCTGAGGTCTCTGTAAACATACAAAACAGGAAATGCCTTAATTTGCTTTCAATAAAAGCAATATGTACAGCGGTCCAACCCACGTTAAGATGGATCATTGACTCTCCTCTTTCTCCCTGTACATGTCCTATGATTTCTACTCAGCTGTCTTGGGATAAAATAGTTGAGGTTAAGACTGACTCACTAGAACATTATAACCCACCAAAAATAAAAAAAAGTAATGCTACTCCAAGGCCTGCCAAAGGATTTTCTTGTAAGCCCTTCCTACTTTCAAAAAACAGATATATTTTCACCTTGTAAAACCATATATATAATATTGTGTACCTACAGAATATACATATATGTATATATACTCAAACTTACATACACTGTATACAGAACGTACATAAATGTACACATAACTTGCATGCATACATGTACATTAAGAATAGTCCCTCATTTTAGTAGTTTAAAAAACACGATGAGATTTTTCTTTCACATGCAGTAGGTATGAGACCCAATTCAAAAAGAGGATGCTATGTATATTCTTTACATACAAAAGAATTCAACATTCTCAAAATAGTTAAATCTGTTTTGACCCCCAAATTTAGTGAAAGACCACTATTTTTTAAGAAAGCAAATTCCCCTCTGCCCTCATTTTAAAAATAATGCATATTACATCTTACAGAAAATCAATTTTGTCAACTCCAGACCAACAATGTCTTACTTAGAAAATGATACTAAACTTATTGCATGACTGTGGTCCAGCTGTTACCAAGGTGATTTGAATAATATTTATCCCTTTAAAGGATAAATGAAATTCCCCCAGAAGCTTTCCCTAGCAAAAGTTCAACATTAACAGGAAGTTTATAATTGGTTTTGTAACATATTTAATTTTTCAGCTGTAAATTAAGATTCTTCCAAAATGACATAATTCTAAACAAGTACTGAAATCTAACTGAAAATGTTCATTGAATATAGAGGATGACAACATCCTGTGGATTTTATTCTTCACAATTCATTGGCATGGATTAACAAGATATGTATTACTCAGAAGACAAACTTTAAGGATAGAGAAATATAATGGAAATTTCATTTGCACTTCATTTTCTTTCTGTCAAAATGAGAAAAAGTTTTAATCCAAAAACAAATTCAGAAAATTCTGTGAAATATTTTTGCAACCTAAAAACATTTATTATATATATATTTTCCTAATTTTCAAAAGACAAGAAAAGAAGAATGGCAGAAATTGTAAATGTGATCATTGTTTTTGAAATCAGTTATGTCTCCTATGGTTGCCAAATGTCCTGAACTGATCTTCACAAAAGTACAGATTCTTGGCGGGCAGGAGGGAGGTGCAGTCTGTTCTGCTATAATATGATAGCTGTCTGCCTACAATAACTGCAATTATCAAAAATGTTTCATTTAACAGTTTTTAAAAAGAGAACCTTAAAAACAAAGGTTATAAAAATAATTATTTAATTGATAAAGTGGATGTTTATGCTAGAGAACTTCAGACCCGCAATCAAACATTTTTTAACTACAACTTCAGTGATTTTTAACTACAACTGTGGATTAAAAAATTGGTGGGTCAAAACTAACAAAACCACATTTAAATATATAAATAAATTCTCAGTAGTCCATAAATCCTAAGCAAAAGTCAACTAATCTGTCTAAAGCCATCAAAATACACAGCAACAATTTTACTTCTGCGAATTTATCCTATAGATGTATTCACACACAATACTATGTGCATGTGCAGAATTCTCTGAAGTATTTTTTATTCAAAAAATTGGAAATAACAACCACAGAGAAACGAAATAAATTACATAGCACCCATAAAGTAGAATCATACTCAGCTTCAAAAGTTGAGATATTTTGTTTTTTTCTGATACCAAATGATCTCCAAGATATATAATTAGGTTAAAAAAATGATATATTTGCAAAAAGTATAGTTAAGCTACCAATTATGCTTTGACAAGAGCAACAATAACAAAAGAGTATGCACACAAGATGTCCTTTTATAAGCTCCAATTGAGGCTATTAGTCAATTCATTTTAGGAACGTTTTAAACAAGAAATCATAAAAATGATACATGAAACATGTCATTTGACTTAACAAATAAATTCGTATTCATCTGCCAATCCTTTGATGGAGAGCCAAGGCTTTTATTTGAACGTGGGGTCTCTTGCCTGAAGTTCCATGTCATCTTCTAAGTAAAAGCCTCAGCAATTAAGCATCACATACCACTTCCAATTTGTGTTCTTCAACGTGGAGTCTGTCAGCACTTAAAATTTTTGTAAAACAATTTGAGTGCAAAAGTCTTGTAGAATTTTTATGGTTTCTCCAAACTTTAACAGTTGTTTTCTCCAGTTATTTTAAAGCAACTTGTTTGGTAACTTGAATATTAACAAAACATTCATAGAAATAATGTTTTTCTGTTTTGAACTCACTTGTGCTAGACAATAAAATACTTAACTGGTTATATAATTATGATAGCCTGCTATAAACAATTTTAGGAGCAACTGATTCTTGGTAACTGTCAGGAACTGAATTATTGGCCTTCAGGCTATACTGTGCTAAATTTTCATTTTTTTTGATTCATCCAAATATATGAGAGTCTACTAAAAGTCATGTTTTATTCTACGTACTAGGGATACAGCTATAAATCAAAGAGAAAAAACTCTCTGCTTTCATGAGTTTATGTTCTGTGAGAGATGAGAAAGACAACTAACAAAATAAATAAGCATAATGCCTTTTAGAGGGAAATAGTGTGTAGAGACTATAAGAGAGCCAGTGTAAACATAAAGAGAATGGTTGGAGATGCTGAAAGGAATTCACACAAGATAATGGGGGCTTTGAACATGGGGAGGTGGAATCACTGATGTACTCTGACAGAAGAGTTAATTCGACTTGCTAATTGGACATTGGGGAGAAGAAGAGTCAAGGGTACCTGAAAATGACTGGGAAATGCATTTAGTGGCAAGGTCACGGATGACAGTTCAGTGGAGCTTTGAGAATAGAAGCCTGATGGGAGCAGGTTCAAGAGAAAATGGGAAAGAAAGGGGATGCTGCACATAAAGATAAATCTGAAGTAGTTTTATTATGAAGGGAAGAGAAAAGCAGCTGGGCATGAATCAATGTGTTTTACAAAGCTACGCCTAATACGTCAAGTTGGTGAAGAGAAAGCATAAAATAAGTGTACACTCAGTGTATGAATACACACATGCCCTCCTGCACCCACATGTCCTCATACATGTAGAGAATATGTTTGAAATGCTACATCATAATTGGTTACTGCCATGGCTGAGGATTAAACTGAGAGCAATGATTTGAAATATACTTTGATTTGCATCTTTAACCACTTTAAAATTGACTGAAATATTGTAATCAAGGTTACAAGTGCCAACATTAAATTTAACAGGCCCCTATCTGAGCTGTTCAAAATTCAAAGCAATTTTAGGCTTGTTTGCTGCACAAAAAGCATACTTTAATAAAGAAATAATCAACTGCAATTCTAGTAATAAAAATTACACACTCTAATTAAGCGTTCAAGACCATAAAACTGATGTTTGAAGAAACAGAGAAATTTATTTTAATTATGATCAAGGAAATCAATAACTTTTTAACAGAAGTTAGGAAGGAGAAATAACCATATATGATGAAGAAATTCACTCGAATTGATGGAAGTTACATGAAATTATTTTCCAACACATTTTAAAATATCACTAAAATTGATGCTTTTATAAGGAAATAAAAACTATAAAATTGAAATAATAGCTTGAAAATCTGAATATAGCCTTAGACCAAAAACCAGGATTTAAATTTAAATTTAAATTTAAACAAATTTCCTCACTGCCTCAAAACTCAGATGGATTTATGGATGAATTTTAGCAAACCATTAAGGAACATATGCCATGTATATGGAATTTTCATTGTTCCCAAGCATTAGCATTTTCTTAAAGTTTCTAATACAGTCTAAGAAACTAAATCTATAACAAAATGGACAAAACAAAACCCCCTCCACAAAATTACAGATTAATTTTTCTATAAATTTTGGAAGCAGGATTAGCTTAAGGAATGGAAAAACTGTTTGTTGTGTGTGGTTGTTCCATGAATTACAGGATATATGTAGCACACTGCCATTACCCCACTAAAAGCTAGCAGACACCCACTCCTAGCTTTTACCCTAAAAATCCCACTGTGGACAACAAAAACATGTCTTCAGGTTACCAAATGCCCCTGGAAGGCAGAGAGGGAAGCCCACTCCTTCTTGGGAACCATTCTATAGACTGGTCAAACTCATGAAAAAAACTTATCTATCTGAATCCAATTGTATATTAACAGAATGCTAGGATACAACCAGTGGTTTAATACCAGAAAATCTGTTCATGTAATTCACTATATCCTTAAGTCAAAAGGAATAAATTATTAAGACCAATAATTTTAGTTTTATATGGTAAAACTCATCATTTACTCACATAAAAGAAAGAAAGAAACACCACTAACAACAAATCAAAATTAATTAGAAGTACAACATTTAGTAATCTGAAAATGTGTGGAAACTAAATTTATTAGAATAAAAAATGAGAAATCTCTTAGTTAACAGAATAACAGAAGTATTTTATTATCATCAGGAATAAGAAAAAAAGAACATCAGCTTTTACTAATACTCTAGTCAATAAATTAAGCCTAAAAGTAGAGATGAAATATGGGAAAAATATTTTTAGATTTTCTACTTGTTACTTGAAAGGCTAAATACCTGGTAGCCATCCAATCAATTATTGGGAAATTATTTTAATTCTATCTATCTATCTATCTATCTATCTATCTATATATATATATATGAAATATAAAACTAAACAACTTTCTTAAAAAATTAAGATTCCATATATAGGATGATAATAACCTAGCAAAAATATATTATTCTTTCATAAAGAAAATTAGATTGTTTTAAGGAATAACCAAATAAAAAGAGAGTTAGGTGACATATTCTTAGATGAGAAGACCCAATATTTAAAAAAAATTATTTCACCATAAATTTGTATATTAAATATGTGAGTGGGATTGAGTTAATGAAAGAGATTTGCCTTACGTTAGAATATATCATCAAACCACAATTTTAAATTAGTTTGGTATTAACAGAAGTATAAACAAAGAGATCAGTTGGATACCCTGGACCCTAGAAATGGATCCCCACATTTAACAAAATCTAATTTCAAATGTTTTTAAAGTGGAGAAAAGAAGTGTTGTTCTATAAATTATCTTGGAATAATTTCTCTTTGGTGGAGACAGGGAAAGCAAATTTAGATTTCTATTATAAATCAATAAAAAGCAAAGGATCTGAATAAACATTTCTCAAAGGAAAATATATGAATGACCCTTTTTCTTTAAAATTAAAAAAATTATTTGTTCTAATTTGTTATACATGACAGTAGAATACATTTTGACACATCATACATAAATCGAGTATAACTTCTCATTCTATGGTTGTATATGAATGAATAACTCTTTAAGCGCACAAAAGGATCCTCAATTTCTTTAGTTCTCAGGGAAATGCAAATTAAAACCACAATAAGATATCATTACACACCCACTAGAACGGCTAAAATTAGAGAGAATCCAACAAGCAATGGTTAGGATGCAGTGCATCTGGGACTCTAACCACTGCTGGTGAGAACACAACATGATAAGAGTTCTTATACTTCAGAAAACACTTTGAACATTTCTTAAAAAGTTAAACATTCTTAAACCACAAAACTCAGTCAATCCAGTCCTAAATATTTATCCAAGTGAAAAGAAAGTTATAAACAATAGGCAAAACAGAATCCCCTCCAAAAGTATAGAGTAATTCTTTTCAAAGGGAGCAGTATTGGCTTTAGGGATAGACAATGGTGCTTGTGGTTGTTCTATGAATGGACGTGTGCACACAGGATCATGCCTGAATGTTCACTGTAGTTTTATTGAAACAACTCAAAAGTTAATCAACAGATGAACAGATTAATACATAGTAGTATTTCTAGAAAATGAAATATTATTTGGCAATAAACAAAAACTATTGATATGCAAAAAATATGGTTGATCTTGACATAATTATGCTGCATTAAAAATGCTATAGTATGTATGTATGGGTCCATTTATATAAGATTTTAGAAACTGTGAACTAATCAAAAGTGACAACAAGTAGATCACTGGTTGCCTTGGTCAGGAATTCAGGTGATGGAAATCATCCAGGCACTGCAGGTTGTCTTCCTTTGGTCATTATTTATTTATTTATTTTTTAATGAGCTCTTATGCTTCAGGATCTGCCCCACCCTAAGTCTTAATTTTAGACTATCTGATTTGCAAAAGAACTTGAGGTAAGAGCAAGTTAATAATCAGTTTAAAAAGTCTTTTATTTTACTGTACCTCAGGCAGAGGGGAATAATTTCTAAAGAGGAATGGGCTACCCCAGCCTTTTAGGCCACTCCAGCATTCTACCTAGGTCGATTTTCTTCATTTGCCGTTAGATCCCAGATATTAAAAAAGCATTTGCTTTCAGTTTAGACTGGAGGGAGAAATGGACTTTCTACTTTAACCCAGGTATATAATGCCAGTGAAGAGATTCAAGTCTAATTTGTAATTAATCTTTTTACCATAAACAATGTTAATCTCTGCTGATACTTTGTAGGACCCTAACTGTTTTTCAGAAACATCACTGATACTTTACTTTTAATCAATTTTTGTTTTTCAGATACCCACTATTTCTTCAAGTCTCTTGAAGCCTTTCGATTTTTTAATTCTGCTAAGTTTAGAGGTGTGATTATATGTCAAATGCATTTTTACATTATATCCTTTATAATGACTAGTTAAATTTATTAGGGATATTTAAAAGGCATCTCAGAATGTGAAATTTAATTTCTTACTCTGATTACTCAGTTACAACTTATTTTGCACTTAGGTACTTGATTATTTTTAATTCCTCATCATGTTCCATGATAACAATCTGGAAAGTAACCTTACTTAAGTAGGTAAGAAAAACAAAGAATTAACAAAAATTGTATATTAAGATGGGACCCAGAGTGAGTAAATCAAAAACTTCTTGAGTTAAATATTGCATGAACCTATAACAAATACATAATATATTTAAATATGGCTTAAATTTAAGGGGAAGAGAGTTCAATAGTTTGTATTTGAATAGAACCTGCATTTCCAACAGCGCCCAGAGGATGCTCATGTTCCTGGTCCATTTAAAACACTTCTGGTAGCAAGAGTCTAGAAGACTAGCATGAGCCAATGGAACTTCCTGTAATATAATAGAGCTGTTCTATGTCACCACTGCCAACTAGGCCAAAGTAGCTAGCAAACACTTGAAATACAATGACTGCAACTGAGAATCTGATCTTTTAAATTTCCTTAACTTAAAAATTTTAAAATTTAAAGATGTTTAGCAGGACTCCTGGCCTCTGCGCACTACTAGGTGCTAACAGTACCCATAGTCATGAAAATCAAAAATGTCTCCAAACATTGCCAAATGTTCTCCTGGGGTCAAAACCAGTGATGTAGACAATGCTTTCATATAAAAAGTTATATGAGATGAACATTATTAAAAATAATGAGTATCTGCATTAATTTTCTATTGCTTCCATAACATGCAGAACAAGACAAGTTTATTATCTTATAGTTCTAGAAGCCAGAAGTTCAACATGGATCTCACTGGGTTAAAACCAAGGTATTGGCAGAATTGGGTTTCTTTTTGGAGGTTATGGGGAAGAATATTTTTTTCTTAACTTCTCCAGTTTCCAGAAACTATCACATTCCATGGCTGATAAACCCTTTCTCTGCCTCTAAAGCCAACAAGCCAGCATCCTCTGCCTATCTAAGATCCTTAACTTAATTATCTCTGCAACGTCCCTTCTGCCTTCTAAGGCAATGTTTTCTCAGGTCCTAGGGACAAGGATGCAGGCATCTTTTGTGTGCCATTTTTCTCACTACTACAATATTAAGGTAATAATTTGAAGCAATAAATAATTTTCCACTTAAAATAATTCAAGATGTAGTTTTCCCTTCAAAGTCCTAGAGAGATGTGACTTTATTCTATGCTACAAATACTTCCCTATCTGAGAACAATTTATAGCAATTTCCATTCACACATAAATTGACTAAGAATCAAGTTTTTCTATTTTTAAATGTCAGTGTTCTCAGGCATTGCCCCTAGTATAAAAATGACATTTTAAGACCCAACAAATGAGAAAATATCATTCATTTGAGAATCTTTAGATGTTTCTAAGGATTCAAGAATTCTATCTATATTATTTTTAACTACTTTTTAAGCATTTTCTTTAATTTTTCTATTTTCATTAAAAGTAAAGAGTGTAGTTTGTTATCTAGATTCTTACATTTAGAATTTATCCAAATTTCCCTGTATTTTTTAGATTTTTGCTCATATATGCTCAGGGCTGGGTGTCTTAAGTAACAGGACATTTATTGACAAAGTTAGCTGAATCAATTATAGTCCCCCCAATTTTTAACCAAATTCTTTCTTCAAAGAATCTGCTTCTATAAACTGCTCTTTACACTAAAAGCCTATATATTCTCAAGCATTTCTGAAAGAGATGAAGGATAATGATGAAATAAATCCAGATGGCATTTACACTTTGGGTTTCTTTTCCTTTTAGAGTCTGAAGTGTAAGATTCAACTAACTGTCCTCAAAAGCCCATTTTCCCAAGCTTGGGAAATTAAGCTGTAGGGATGACAAGAGGCGACTGGGAGGAAGGTAGAAGAGGAAGTGGTGGCCCAAGGATGGCGGACCTGCTGACTCACCTTCCCACAGCAGCAAGAGTGGCAAACCCAAACCATGGCATTCATTTAACTCTTCTTCCTCAGTCCTAAAGACACAAGGATTTCCACTGGTGGAAGCCCATGGTGGCAGCAAAATGGTAGAGAGGGAGAAGAGAGAAGGGGGCTGGGGGAGGGAGGGGGGAGGGAAGGAGGGAGAGAGAGAGAAAAGAGTATGTTTCAATTTTGTCCATTGAAAACTATGAGGGGTAGAAACACAGGGCCTAAGAATCCTTTCTGCTGAAACAAAGCCACTAACTAAATGCATCTGCTTCTATTATGGACACTTAAAGGTTCCCAAACCCTAAAATAAGTTCCTGAGTAAGACTTCCATTCTCCCTGCTCATCTCAGCTAAATATAAATACAAATCCCAGAAAAAAACACAAGGGCAACCAAAGAGAACTCTGATAGGTTGAAAGAGGAAGGTGAACTGGAACCTCTAGACTAGAGGAATACCACAATGATAGAGCGTAACCACAGAAGACAACCCGGGACCAGTGTTTCCAGATCCTCAACCTAGCAACAGCAGGCAGCCCAGGTATACACAGCACAAACGGGAGTCCCACTGCTAGCCAGTAGGACTAGCAAGAGGAATGGATCATGAGCTCTGCTGACAGTAAGTGGCCAGGGAAAGCATTCTCCCTACTTAGAGGGCCTAAGAATTTTCTCCCAATGAGACATAGCAGGTGGCTGGAAGCCCCAGCAAAGGGATCCTGCCACAGATAAAGGTTCTGGGAAGTGCTATCCTTGAGGGTGGGGGCCAGCTCAACAAATGCCTGTCTCTTAATAACCTATTTTGTCTTCCCCCTTCTCTCACCAGAGGTGTCAGGAAGCACTTCCCAGGGAATCTGTTCACCCCTACCCCAGGTAGCACCAACAGGGAACAATAGGAGCCCTAGCAGCCCCAGATAAATCTAGCAGATCAAAACACAATCCTAAAAGCTCTGAATATCTATTTCAGGTTCTGTATATTACATGACTAAATGTACAACCAAAAGTTGTCCAAAACCAGAAGAGTCTCTCTGACTCTAACTAGGGCCACAGGTTATCACTTTCTGGACTGCAACTTTGTCATCTCTAAAGTAGGAATGGTTGGAGAGGTGGGGGTAAATGACAACCTGGGCCATTTCCAGTGCTAGTTCTATAATTATGGATCTCCAGTGTTGCCATCTGTCTTTGAGATTCAGATATCTCTAAAAGTACACTGCAAACTATTTTTAAAAGTCTACAATATAAACTATAAAGAGGATGTTGTATAGCACAATCAAAGCTTTCATGGAGTCCAAAGTAGAAAAGAAAGAGAAAGAAGAGGAAGACACTTCAAATGTATTATAGACCCACTGGAGCATGGGCCACTTATACCTAGAGGGATTATTCATTTTTTTCTGTCACTGGTAGGAAAGGGAAGTACCTAAGGCAGAGTCAAATATTGCTGCTATTCACTTAGCATCACCTTAGATCAACCTACATCAAATCTCTGGAACTAAAGGAATGACATGAAAATTGACAAATATAATTAATTAACTATGGTATGCCAACTCAAGACACTTTCTCTCCTCCCTCCACTTACCATGTTACCCTAAGTCAAGTCTGCCTAGAGTATCCAAAAACATTTTACCTTTGCAAATTAGTAGGTCATATATAGATGGTACAGCACATAGGACAAAAAGATGCACTAGAAAGGAAAATGCACCTTCATAAGTAAGCCAATCCCCCAAAACCAAAGGCCAAATGTTTTCTCTGATAAGTGGATGCTGATCCATAATGCGGGGGAGGGGGGGGGAGAATGAAGGAACTTTGGATTGGGCAAAGGGTAGGGAGAAAAAGGGAGAGGCACGGGGATAAGAAAGATGGTAAAATAAGACTGGACATTATAACCTTAGGTACATGTATGATTGCACAAATGAAATCTCGAATGGGATAGCCACCTTCCTTCCCCAAATTAACACATTGGGTACAATCAGAGAAATGAAAAGTTGTGTTCCATTCGTATACAATGAATTGAAATGCAAACTGCTGTCATGTATAACTAATTAGAACAAATAAAAAAATATATCTTCATAAATAATATGAACACCTTCACTTTACCAAAAAGGTAAAAAGTCACCCATGCTATTATTAGTAATGTATAGGGATTAAAATGACTCTATGTATTTCCTTTGATCTCTATGTTCTTTGGCAAGAAGGAACCATTTCTCCTAGACAGAGCAGATGAAATCACTTAGGAATGCAGTCTTGCATAGTGGTAAAAGCTCAAATTTGATGTCAGGTGCATCTGAGTGAAAACCCTCCAGTTTGTGTGCTTGCTGGCTGAGTTTGCTGGCTTAATGTCCTGGGCCTCAGTTTCTTCATTTGTAAAAAGGATATGGCAATATCCACTTTTCAGGATTGCCATAGAACCAAATAAAAGTTATAGACCTCAAGTACTTGGTATCTGATAAACATTCTGCAGTAGCTATCATAATCCTGGGGCATGCTTTTCATCAGAAACTTTGTTGTCAGAAATAGCTATAGTTGTGCATTCAAGAAGTCAGATTAGTGAGGGTCGTGGCATGAAATTTCCTCAAGTTCTAAAGACAAGACAGATACTTTTGAAGCCAAAATTGTCCTGTGCTTATGTTTGGGACTCTAGGATCAATCCTAGGACTACCAGGCTGATCCGTTCTCTGCCTTCTGTCTTGGAAGAACATCAGCCCTCCCATCCTCACTATAATGTGCTCCTTCAATCAGCATTAAGAGTCTACTTCTCTATTTGTATACTGTAACTGAGATATGGCAATTTTCTTTAGAAAGCTTACTGCAATCCATGTGTTTTTCCTTTAGAGAAAACTTCTGATTAAAGACATATAGTCATTAAGAATCATTAATCACAATTTTAACCTGTGCCAGAAATGCAAGTTTATCAGTTCCTTTTTTAACATCAACCAAACATGGCAACCTCAAAAATTATCTAATAAAAGGACACATTCCAATCATTCTGTGGCAGAGTTTTTCATATTTAAATATTTTTCTTGGGCTTAACTCTCACATTCAGGAGAATAAAGTGCTTTGACAGCAACAAAACTACTAGAATTGACAACTAGTTATCAAAGTATTTTTAAAACAATTTTCTTCTGGCCCTCTTCTAGGACAAAGTAAAAATGCATTTCTATATAAAATAGATGAATATATTCAGCAAATAGAACAAGTGACACATATATCATATGAATATATGAATTATATTTTATATATAAGACCAAAGTTTCTGTAGTGGTAACTTAAGGGTCAACTGAAGGATAAAGAACATTCTTAAAACTTATGATATAAAGAAATACTTCATTGAGGCAAATTGAATTCAGATATTTTAATTTTATACTTTGAAAAATTCTAAAATTAGGAATTAAATAATTTCTATGAATGCTTATGTATTTTCTAGTATTACAATATACTTACCTATCCATAAAAATTAATGTTTTAGAAACACTAACAATTATGTTGATCAAATCACTTTAACAAAGAGGAAAAAAGGATAAAACCCTATCTGAAAATGAATTAAATCTTACTAAGAACATGATGGCAATGTCATGAACTAACATACTGTTCCATGAATACTGAACCATTAAGGAAGGGGTAGACAGGCAACAGGACTAACAGATGTATAGACAGCAACCCATTAGTGATTCACTAGGGACTTGGCCAGTCCTGAGCCACTGGTAGCTCTAATCCTCTGGACCCTGCAGAATAGCATCTCTGGTAGATACAGAAGGAAGACAAAGGACTATAAAGATATAGAATGGGGCAAATGATCACCTCAGTCAAAACTAACAGGTTATCTGTAACAGGACAGACTGACCCCAGATTTCACCAAGATACATTAGAGATCAGGGTTCAGTAAAGCACCACCTGGAAGAGTCCACAGAAAACGTCTTCATCGACTATTTTTCCTGCCATTTGTGTGTCCGAAGATAAGAGCTCAGATAAAGGATTCATTATTGTCCCCGCATGATGGAATTCTAGATGATTATTATACTTCTTTAACTTTCAAAAGTTTCAAATTTATCTATTCTGATATTACCTTTACAATGGAAGAAAATAAATATTCTCAATACAGAAATTAAAGCAGAAAAAGAAGAAATACAGAAAGTGAAAGGACAGCTTGCTATTCAAAGAATATTTTATATTTTGATTTAAATCAGTTTATTACGAACCAAAAAAAAAATATTTTTAACACACACACACACACACACACACACACACGAATAGTAACCTAAAAGAATAGGTTAAGAATCACTAATAATAGTTTATTATTCATGTGTGTTTTAAAAATAAGTCCTTTTTGGTTTGAAATAAACTGATACAAATCAAAATCTAAAATATTCTTTGAATAGCAAGCCATCTTTTCACTCTTAGTAATTCTTTTTGTTTTGCTTTAAAATGTGTTTAAAATAAAACATATTTTAGCAACTGCATTGAATAGCATGAATAGTCTCTGAGAGAGGGATTCATTGGGTAGTGGGGTTAACTAGAAAAGGTGAAGAATGCCTTTTCCTCTGTGGACCAAAATCTCCCTTACAAACTTGGATTCCTAAGGTTGCTGGGAAGCCCATAGCCTGGCAAGAACCATTCTGGAGGAACTTGCAGGTGTGCCCAGAATCTCTTCAGACAGGTGGTGTGCCCACATACAGCAAAAGTTCAAGGCAATTTTTAGTTTCTATTTCTGAAGGGACAAGAGAACTACTGACCACATACCATGTGGTAAAAACTTGTGTGTTCCTGACACCTTCCTGTACCTTCCTCATATCCTTATGACCTTCTGTTGAGATTGGAATTAAACAAGGGCTAGGTTTGGTTTTGTTTGAAGGAGCATCCATAAAGCAGAAAGGCTAGGGAGACTATGTCCATCTAAAGAAGACCTAACAGGGAGAACCCCTGACTGATGGAGGATGGGGAGAGATTGATGAAAAGTCTGTGGAGGGGAGAAGGAAAGCCCAAGAACAATGTAGCAACAAAGGCATAAATCACTGCTCTCAAATACTCAATAACAGAAAATGGAAAGAAAAACACAACTTCTTTCCAAATATTCCCTACTCTTGACCACCCAGTAGGCCAGGTCTCTTTGCTATGACCCTTTTCCATCACAAAGGTGTCTAGAACTTCACATCATAGAGCACTGGAGCTTGGGAATTTGAACATTGCTAGGATTCTCCAACCCTCAAAGGCAATTCTGACTTCTTTACGCAAGTGGATATCTGGTCCTGAACCCAGAAATAGAACATAAAACTCTGAAAAACCCTTATCTTTTAAAGACGTTTTAAAAAAGATTTACTAAGAGCAAAGACTTTTTTGCTAACTATGGAGTTCTCATTTTATTTTCTTTTTTGAAAAGGAGAAAAGGGAAACTTGAACAAGCTTCTCTTCTCACAATAAAACCCATCTTTAGACATTCATCATTCAGAAAACACTGAAATTTTATTAATGGAGCTAGAGTTTGGATAGTCAGGCTTTTGTCAACTATAGAAGCTAGCTTAATCTGAATTTGAATTGACTTAAAAATACTCACAAGTCTCTTACTGAAGACAATATCTCAATACTTTTTTTTCTTTTTATTCTTCTAATTATGGGCATTGAGAAGGGCTCTTTCTTCTTCATTCTCTAGATAAGAAAGGTCCCTTCAAGTTCACAGGGTGCTAATCTTGCCTGCCTCTCTTGGAATTATTCTAGTTGGTGAATGGGCTAACCTCAGCTGGACTGAGCAACTGGTCAACCAGGAAAAGGAAGATGTTCAGCCTCAGTAAATTCTGGTACAGGAAGGAGGCTAACTGACATGAGTAAGGACTCCATGGCAGACATTTATCATTTACTCTTCAGCACAGCATAAAAGTAGGCTCATCTATGCTGTTTCCTAGATGAGAAACCAAAAAAGGAAATCAATCCACTTGTCAAGCTACTATTCAAACTGAAGTCTGCATTCAAATCTAGATCATCCCATTATATACTTTGACCTAGAAATTCATCTGACATATAATAGGTGTCCTCTACTTATGAATGTGAATATTCATCTTTATAGTGACCTATGCATTAACTATCTATCTATTTTTATGAAACTGAAGTGTTGAACTCTTTGACTCCGAAGGTATTTTTGTACCAGGACCACAATGCATGGAAAAAAAACGACATTTAGAGCAGCTGACAGATTAAGTACGGGTTTTGTTCCCCTACCTTAATCTTGCACTGCCTAGATGACCTAGTTGAATTTCAACCCCACTCTAATCTTATTTATCTTTGAAGACCATTTGCCTACAGGCTGAAAGTTACTTTTCAGGTGAGGTAGTTGAAACTGGCTGGCTCTAAGATGGCTGCCAGAGAGAACACCACCCTCTGACTTCATTATAATCTCATCTACATGATAAAGGACACACACCCCAGTGCGATGACAGCTGATAGGAAAAAAATATAATTGAGGAAAAAAGGGCATTCAAATTCCCCCCAAATTTCCTCCCATTCCCAGAAAAGACACAAATATTCTTCTCCTTTATTAGTTGATCCCTCCCCATTTCTTTTACCCTGTATCTATAACCTCCTGACCCTCAGTGGGTTGATTTGTGAGGTTATCTCCCACTTCTCATATTTTTGGCTAAGAATAAAAGTCCGCTTCTCTGATCAATCAGTTCTCACTCTTGTGATTGGTTCCACAATTCCAAGTGAAAAAAGTTTGGGATCAAAAATTGGTAAATTCCCAAAGATAGTATTTACAACTTTCACACCTGCCCTGGAACCAAATCAGAAAGGTTTCATTTCTAAGAGAAATAAAAATCAGCACTACCCTGTTGTTGCACACACATATATATTTGATTCTAAAAGTCTCTTGAGTCAAAATATTGATGAAAGATATTATGTATATATTAAGCTCTATTTTAATAAATATATGAATTTTTAGCTTTAGCTATTACAAAACTGTTATAATCATTGTAGACCAGCAGATAAGCATATAATATGCCCAAGGAACAATAAGCCCATTTTGAATGGAACAAAGTAAGAGAAATAGAATTATGGGAAATAAGATGCAGGATAGGCTGCAATGATTTTGAAAGGATGAGAATATCAGCTCTCCCTAGACAGTAGAGATTCACTTAAATTGCTGCATAGGAAAAGGGAAGTGACTATTTTGCAGGATGCAGAAGGATGAGATACTGAAAGAATGGCTAAGAAGTTTAACTGGATACAGGCTTGTTCCTCCACAATAAGGCTGAGTGTTATTAGATTATATTAAGTCACCTCCAAGGTTGAGAAGTCCCATGCTCTTGATTCCTTCCCAATAAGGATGCCAGGCCTTCAAAAGTCATCTCTTCCCAGGAGAAAGCAAGCTCCATACCTGAGAACCAACAAACTCCCAGGCCTGGCTTGATTCTCACTATGTTCCCCAGTACCTTCTTATATAGCTGCCTCCCTAAGTTTTAACTATTTGGCACTGTGGACACAAATATCTTTAATAAATGTATTATACAAACTTTTAGGTCAGTCCTAGTTATGAGAATGACTCATGGTTTCTTTCTTTCCCAGAGTGGCAGTCTTATCAAGAAAGGCAGAACACTGATCCAAGGAAGATGCCTAGTTAAGTATGCACACAGAAGACCTCTGTAATTCCTTTATTCATTAACAGCTCAGAGGGGGGGAACCTTATTTTATTTTGCTTTCTGAGATGGTACTTCTGGGTTTCACTTCTCCTTAAAAACCAATGTTTTAGTTCTCAGGCTAATTCCATTCTCAAAAGTGGAATCTATCCTTAGTTCTATCCTTGGTTTGCATAGGAACTTGAGGGAAACAGATCCCACAAGTTGAAAATTCAAAGCAAAAAGACAGAATTTAGCAATCAGAAGGATGATAAGGGTCCCTTTGTTCAAGCTAAATTGGCTTCCAATATAGGGCCATTTGTTTAAGATGTGGACATTATTCTCAAGAACTTTCAACTGTTTTAAAACTCCTTGTAAAATTCTACTATTAACCTGTATTTATGGCTTTGTTGTTCATTTTTATTTTCTTTCCTTTTAAAAACAATAGTATGTATTGCTACTTTGTGATTATGACAGTAATAAGTATCCATTGTAGAAAAATAAAATATACAACAAAAAGTTATTCATAATTCCAGTTTTGGAATTCAATCTGGGTATCTTATATGTATATACATATACATACATACATATGTATATGCACACATATATACATTCACATACATCTTTGTACATTTTTCTTAAAAAAAATTCCTAGAAGCATAAAGATATAAAAGAATATGAATACTTTAAAGTCTTTAGATGTATATTTTAGCTTAAATTTCCATATTTATTCTTGCTAATAATGAAACCATAACTGATTTTTCTAAGAGAAATTGAACAAGTTTGCTGTCTTTTTACCACTACCTGTTTATTTCTCTCAATATAATAATTTAATAAGTTATCAATTTTAAAATCATGTTAACATAAATAATCAAAATTAAGCAGAGGGGTCAGTATAGAGTAATAGAACCCTGTGATCAAATGTTAGATTTTTTTTTTTTTATTGTTGGTTGTTCAAAACATTACATAGTTCTTGATATATCATCTTTCACACTTTGCTTCAAGTGGGTTATGAACTCCCATTTTTAGCCCATATACAGATTGCAGAATCACATCAATTACACATCCATTGATTTACATATTGCCATACTAGTGACTGTCGTGTTCTGCTACCTTTCCTATCCTCTACTATCCCCCCTCCCCTCCCCTCCCCTCCCCTTAGATTTTTAAATTTAAAGAATAAAGAGAACTGTGTTGAGTGTGATGCAAATTTTATAGCACTATTATAGATTACCATTATGTGTGTGTAAGTATATAAGCACACAGCCAGCATCTACTGAGGCCTTGCCATATACCTCACTCATGCTGTGCTAAGATCAATGAAATACTCTTCATGCAGTCCTTACAAGAATCTGATGAGACAGGTCCTATTACATTTTACAAATAATAAAAAAAAAAAACTGAAGCCACTTTTCAGTTCTTGTTTCAGTGTTTCTGTATAGTGTAAAACACTGACACAGAATGTGACTTACTTTTATAACCAGGAATGAGTGAATAATGAATAAATACCACATGTAGGCTTTGTGATTCAGAGCCATGAGGCAGGAATCAACCATCCCTTGCTCTACAGGACACTGATTACTATAATGTGGTGACATGTGCCTAGCCTTCCCATTCAGGTGATGTGGTACAGAGTCTTAATGAGATAGATAGATAGATGTCTTTTTAAGCTCAAGTTTTCTCTGGACAATGTTAATCACCCACCCACTCCAAGAAACTCCACTGACTTCAAACATTTTATGTATAATTAGAAATAATTTCTAAAAGTGTGTCCAGATGTTATCAATAAAGATAATCTGGGAGAACAAACCTTGAAGAAATAATTATAATATAGTACACATGGCAAAATGTAGAATTCATTCTTCCATATGAGCTAAAATAAAGTTTTTTTTTAAAGTTGTTGGGGAAATTATGGCAGAAAAACTAGTGCTGGGTGTGTTCATTTTCAATACTATGACAACTTTATAGTTAAAAAAGAAGTTTTCAAATTATAATTTAAGATTTGCCAAAAACTTCAAATTTTCTTAAAACTCTGGGGGACAGGGCAATACATTTAAAAAAGACTAAGAAACCCTATGCTAAACTTGACTCTTGATTAAGCCAGCCAATACACAGCATTAGAAAATCAAATGGTTAAACAGTATCTTTAAAAATATCACCGAAATGCTTTTACCAAACTATACTTTGGTTACAGGCCACCAGCCTTCATGGAAGAATAAGAAATGACCTTATAGGACATGGCACCACATGCTCTGTAAACAATGTTGAATTGCCCAGTACTTCCGACCTTAGCCATGTGTCCATCACAGATGGATACCCACTAAAGAAACCTCTCTTTGGATTCCCTAATTCCCAGGGTTATTTCTCTTGTTTTTTCTTTATAGCAACCAAATCATGAATCTAATGGTCTATATCTGAATTAACTGCTAGAAAGTGTGTCTTTACTTCACTCTGTTACTTTCTAATGTTTATTTTTCCCCTTCTCTCCTTTTTCTTCCTTAGTTTTAATGCAACTTTGCCCTTTGAACTGCATGCAACTTTTAAACTGTCTTGGATCCCTTTGTTATACAAGGTTAAGCATAAATAAACACAGACATATATTCTACACATGTCTATAAGACTATTTATATAATACTGCTATTTGGATATTTAAAAAAATCATCCTACATGAATGGGACCAGCATCTCTCCTACAGACCAAAAAGAAATCATTTCTATTTTAACACTGAGCTCCAGTCTAGTATCTGTCACCCACAGGCCATTCTGCAGACACTCAGATTACAACCTAACTCCACAGAGTTGCTGGCTTATCTGCAGAGTCACAATTACATCAATGATTATGTGTTTCCATGCCACTGTGCTCAGGAAGTTCGTGGTCTGGTGGGTATGACTTCCAGCCATCCTTGAGGTGAGCAGACAAAGGGAATTGTCAGGTTACAGATGTGGCATTTCAAAATACACAAATGGGCTATGGAGGAAATACAAGTGAATGAATGTGCCAAATGATAGGAGAATCAGGAAAGAGTAGAGTCTCAGTAGCCAAAAGAAGAGAAAATTTCAAGGAAAAGTGTGAAATGATACATTCTTAAAGGGAAAACACATATTTCTGGTACATTTAAAAAAAGAAAATAAACATTTTAAAAGATTAAACTCCATCCTTCAGTTCTTTAACCTAATAACATTAATTCTGTTTAAATGACATTTTTTAAAAGCTAAATTTTCTTCCATCTGTACTCAAAACACACGGTATATCTATGGTGGAAATGAGTCCCACCCCCTGACATGCCCTCTTGCCCTGGGTGTGAACAGAACCTGTGACTTGCTTTATGTTGTTGCTCTTTGCAGTGCTATAGACCAAGCCCACAGCCTCACATTTTTGTAACTTGCTTCTAACAGATAGAATATGACAATGGTTATTGGCCGTTACTCCCTTTATTAGTTTCTGTGAAATGACAAACATGAAAGGGTTTTGCAGATTCAAATAAATTGACTTTAAGTTGATCAAAAGGGAAACAATTCTGGGTCAATTGGACATAGTTTAGCTAGCATTTTTTAAAAAGATGAAAGTCAGAAACTAGAAACAGAGACATTCTCTCTCTGTCTCTCTCACTTTCTCCACTGCTGAAGAAGCAAGCTGCCATGAATCCTAAAGCCACAGGGAAATGAATTCTGCTAACAACTTAAGAAACCTGGGAAGCAGATCCTTTCCTCGTAGAGCCTACAGATGAGAAAGCAGACCAGCCAATGTCAATTTCAGCCTGCGAGACCCTAACCACAACCCAGCAAAGACAGGCCTGAACTTCCAAATCTATAGAAACAATGAGATAATAAATTAGTGTTTCTAAAACCACTAAGTTTGGGGCAATTTGTTATGCAGGATAATAAAAAACAATACAGCATCTAAAGAGAAAGAGGGCCAACTTGCATGGGAATTGCTTTATAATATTAACTAGGCAAGAAAGAAATGCAATGGGAACTTCAGGTTCCTTTCTTAACTCCCCACATCATGCTTAGCCACAGGAGATATTCCAGATACTTGAACTAAAGCTGTTGTCACCATGTCCAAGATGCCTCCCTGGAGAGACACCACAGTGCCTTCATGGGGCTTTCCATGCTGGCTCGCCCCAAGAAACCTACCTCAAATAAGCCAGGAAATGTTTCACCAGGCCAGCCTGTAACTTGTGTGATTTTCTAGTCAGCCATTAGAAAATCAAGCAACATCTTTGAATTGTTACAGTGGCTCAGCCCTGTAACAATCTAAAGTCACTGTTTCAGTAACTCAAGTCAGTACCTTTTACCTTAAAGCTATAAGACTATCTGTTCTCCCTCCACCTGCTATTTGGGTGTGAAAATCACTAAATAAGCATAGGACCAGCAAACTTCCTACAGACCTGATGGGAAGAGGTTGTGTTTCATTCCCATTTTAACAAGAAGATCAAAACACAGCCAGGCTATTTAGCTGAGACTCAATACATAATAGCATGTTCTCTGTGCTCTGCACAAAATTATACCCTGATGATGTATTTCCATGCCACTGTGCCCAGAAAGCGGTCAGGCAGCAACAGTGCTAGCATGGGTGAAAGGGTTAGGATGTGAACACTTGGAAAAAAAGGAAAAAGGGGGGAAAGAAAAGTTTACTTTTCTTTTTCAGAAGATATCAAATTTTAATTTTTTGTATTATTATTTTTTGAGTTATGACTGCAATGCTTTTGATATGTTGTTCGATCAAGCCCAATAAGCATTACTTTAAAATATTATATCTAACAATAAAGCATTGGCTTTTTTGATTGCTGTGGTTCCTATACACTAGTTAAAACCTATGAATACTTCAAGGTACTAGATATAGTAGAAAATAGCAAATTTTCCTTAGTTAGAAGAAATCAGAAAATAACAATATTTTTTTCTCTCTCTTTTCCTTTATTCCTTCCTTTTCCATTTTTCTTTCTTTCTTTTCTTTTTTTTTTTTTTTGTTTAAGAGAGAGAGAGAGAGAGAGAGAATTTTTTTTTAATATTTATTTTTTAGTTTTCGGTGGACACAACATCTTTGTTGGTATGTGGTGCTGAAGGATCGAACCCAGGCCGTACGCATGCCAGGTGAGCGCGCTACCACTTGAGCCACATCCCCAGCCCTCCTTTTCCATTTTTAACCCTTGAAATATTTAAGGCAGCAAAACAACAAGTAAGCAACCCTGGCACTAAAATTACATACTCCAAGTTAGGGTATAGGGTGAAGCAAATATGAATTACCTTGGGCAATTGAGAGTCTCTCTGAGCCTCAGTTTTATCACCTCCAAAATGGGTACAACAATATTTGCACTACCATAATTTCTTTAAAAATCATAAGAGATTATATTTCTGTTAAGATGCTTAAGTATATGTAAGACAAATGTTACACAAATATATTTTCATTTAAATATTTATACTTTCCTTCATAAACTAGCAAAGAGAAATACTAACTTTTTAAATGAACATTTGTTACTTTATACCTAAGAAAAATTAAGATATCGGGCTGGGGATATAGCTCAGTTGGTAGAGTGCTTGCCTCACATGCACAAGGCCCGGGTTCAATTCCCAGCATCACACACACACACACAAAAAAAAAAGTAAGAGAAATTAAAATATTTACAAAAAATTTCAAAGTTACCATCAGAAAAAATAACACTAATAGTTATTAAAAATAACAGTTAACATTTGTCAAGTATTTAGTGCCTGTCAGACACAATGTTAAGGGTTCACCTATTTTCTCATTTGATTCTCACATAAAGTAAGACTTACTATTATCTCCACTGAACAGATTAGGAAGCTGAAGTTTCAGATAATCAAGCATGAAGTGGTAAGCCGAGGGCACAAAATCAAACAGACTAAGCCAGAGCCCACAATCAATCACTCAACTGTTTCAAATACATATTCTGGGTTGACACTCTAAGGACAGAAGCAATGATATGGGTCACTGCACACAGGTGATTTTTGTTACTATACAATGTCCTGGGTAAGCTAGGAGGCCTTGTGTGGAGGATGTGTCCACCCACACTGCAGGAAACCACCAGACATACATTTAGTGATGATCCACATCAGGGGTGCCATTGAGGTAGCATACATTGGACATGCTGCTCCTTGGGTCATGAACTGAAGATGTCCCATAGGATTTAGAGCTAGAGCCAGTTACCAAATTACATCAGAGCCTGCAGGATGCAGCCTGGACCTCTATGCATCTGCAAAGGTCCAAAAGCAACTAAAGAGACTGCTGCTACTTGATGATAAATGGCTGCGGGCAAAAGGGAAGGAAACCAGACTGCTAGAACCAAGAAATAAATAAAAAGGAGAACTATGAACAACAGACAACTAGACAAAAGAAAACGAAATTGGGGTAAAGCCAGAAACCAGGAATATAGCAGGGCCCTGGTTCTCAAACAGTGTCCCAGCGCATCTTGGGGTGCCACAGTGAATTTAGAAGAGCACTGACAGATATTTTGAGAGAAACAGTGGCGCTTGACATCTGTCATATACCTTCTGAACTACTAACTTGAGGTAGTTCACAGTTCCAACATTAGATGGCATTACATTCCTTTCAATGACGTTATGCCTTTGCAATATGTCAGATGTGATTTTTAAAATGACGTACTGTATCAAACTTGATGTGGAACAGGAAATGGGGAACAGTGGTGTCCCACCTGACTTCAAATTTTGAGAAGTTGTGCAGTGGCCAAAAGGCACACACATCTTAACAACTGTTACAAATGAGATATACATTATACTTTCTTCTAATTTATGTCATTTGGTTTTAAAAAATGGCTCCTAATTTATTAGTACCGATATAATTACTAAACTGATTTAACCATTTAACTTATCTAATTACTAAACTGATTTAACAATTTAACTTATCAAATGAAACTAGGCAATATATTTTTTAGACAAGGGGCACAGTGAAAAATTATTGAGATAATAAGAACACTGAACTGAGAAGTTGCGGGAACATTGATTAGGGATTAAAGTTGCCTAGAGAAGGAGAGATGAAAGTAACTTGCATATCTGGTTTCAGAGTCTCTCGGGATCCTCTGACATGGCAGTATCACCCAGTCCAAGGGAGATCTGCCCCACTGAGTCCCAAGGCTGGATTCCACCCTTCTGGGCTGCCCCTTCTCAGAACATAATGAAGATTCGCCATGAGGATTAATCCAGAGACTTTAGGATTCAGCACAGCAATATGATCCCTTGATGAAAGCACCAAGCTATGCTTTATGTATTTCATAATAATATCTAAGTACTTATATGCGCAGCATCTCATCTCATAATTTTACTTAACTTTTGAGGCTTGGCTATTTCTGTCCTGCCTCTCATTTTACACACAAGGAAACTGAAGCTTGGAGCAACTGAATATGTTGCCCCAATTGACTCCAGTGGTATGCAGCAGCATCAGGATCAGAATCCAGGAAGCAACACTGTTAACCACCATGCTCTACTCAGCTGTCAGGCCTTCAGGTTTCTAAGAATAAATATGGACCTTTTCTTGGAACAAAGTAATTCAAAGTGGTGCATATATTTAAATGCTATGAAATGCATTCCCATTTTTATATTTTATTAGTTTCTGAATTCCTGAAGGGTGGCCATCTCTCTCTTCAGGTTTGCTGATGTTTATTCCCATGAATAATAATAATGTAAATGGTTATAACACAGCACCATTAAGGAAGAAAATGATATTCATGATATTGGCATGAATGCAGCCAAACACTCTCAGTCTCCTGTGATAAGAGAGTAAATTAGCACAAACTTTCAGAAGACCATTAAAAAATAAAGAATCAAATTCAATAAATAAATATTTACAATAAGTAAAGATGCATACATCTATCATCTATCGTCTATCTCAATATTATTTATAATAGCAAAAAATGAGAGAGAAAACTTAAAATATTATATAATTGCTGAGTATTTATATATGGATGTACTAACTTTTTTGTAGAAAATCATGTTTTTAAAGGTTATTTAATGGCATAAGAAAATGCTATGTAGACTTTTTAAAGACTCATACAATTGTATGTATTATATGGTTGTAATTATTAGCACAAGCAACTAGAAAAAATAGTGTATTCATTTTAAAATTCTAGCTTACCTGTGAAAGGTAAAATTCTAAATAATTTTTTTCTTAATTTTCCTTTCCCAACGAATATGAATTACTTTGATGATAAAAAGCAGTGAATAGTATTAAAACAGAATTCAGTACTGCAGTTCAATGTTATAGGACAACTCATTCTCCAAACTTCACCTGTACATAAACACCTAAGTAAAAAAACTCATGTATGTAAAGCTACCCTGATGCATGCATATACACATGTATAGATATAATAGACCATCTATCTGAAGATAGTCTGATCTCTGGAAAATAAGATTGTTTCCTGCATTTAAAATGTTTGAGCAGATGCTGAAAAGCCATTTATCATTGCTACTGTGTAGACAATTCAAGCCTGGCTTTGGAAGAGCGTGTGAATACTATATCTTGATAGTTTCATTCCAAAACACAAAATTGCTTGGATTCTACATTCAGTGGCCTATTGAATGACTAAAGGATGAACGGATGAATGGATGGATGGATGGACGGACTAATAGACTGAATCTCCCACATATGAAACCTCTGTTTCACAGAGAGTGGGAAAATGTCACTCATCATTATATAAGACTGTAAAAGAAACTAGGTGGGTCCACAGAATTATCCTGAGAAAACACTCCCAACCACTAATTACAGCAGGTCACAAGTGACAGTTTCAAGACAGAGGGAAGGCAAAAGATGATAAAACTCTCAACATGTGGCAGGCAGTATGCTAGGCACCGTGACACTTCTCATTGAATTTTTACTATGACCTCTCCATTTGGGGAAAGTGTTCTTTCCAATTATAGATAGGGAATAGAAACTCAGGAAGATTGCATATGTTTCCTAAGGTCACACAGCTAATGTTTAAGCACAATTGGGATTTTTAACCCAAGTACAAACCAGCCCAAATCCTTTTGATTATGCAGTGCTGACTCAAGAAGAAAAGAGAAGAAGATGGTCCATTTTTCATATAGTGTAGGAGCAAGAAAATGATTGATCTATCCTTTTTCTGCAAAGGTCTCCATGTAACACACACAATTGTTATTAGATTAATGCAAAAATAAATATTTGCTCCATCTCCTCTCTTGGAGTTTCTCTTTAGAATAACATAAAATCAGATACCTACATGAAGTGTTCTTAGTCAAGTATACTTTCTGAAGGTGTTTTTATAACAAGTCAGTTGCATTTTCAGGCATTTATAGGTGGCAATTTTTCTAGTGTGATATAACTCAAATATTTTGAGAAAATATCAATTCTAGTATGAAAATGTCAACTTACTTTGATAGCAAACTCTACTCGAGCTAAGAATTTTATCTGACTAGTTTTAGGTGCCCTCCTTAACTCTCCCTCCCTCTAGCTTTCTTTCTAATCTGCTCTTCTGCAAAGTGGGTTGTGTAAACACATGAGTGGAGTGATCATGTGTCCATACTCACTGTTTAAATGGTCCCAAAACTGTATTATGCTCAGTGGAAAAGGTGAAAAGTCAAACTTAAAATTGAACAAGGACAAACTGAATGTCATGTAATTTAAAAGAAAGCCAGAGACTCAGTACTGTCATGCTAGAGGCTTGTATTACTAAGGCATGGCAGCCTGGATGCCAACACGAAGATTCAGCTACAGCAGCTCTGGGCTGAAGCCCAAAATTCAGCCAGTTTAACAAGCATCCCTGATAAGTCAGTTGCTGGTGGTCCTTGGACCACACCTGGTAAAGGCCTTTAGGGTGCAGATAAGGAATTTTATCCTAAAAGGTTAAGTGGGCTGTCCAAAGTCACAACCACCAGTAAGTAGCAAATCTAGAATTAGACTATAGTTAGTGGCTTTTCATACTACATTTCCTACTTAGCATTCCAAACTTTTCTTTCTTTCTTTCTTTTTTAATTTAGGCTACTTCACTATATGCAGTAGCTATAAAAGCATTCATAGCTTACAACCATGTTGCACTTTCTGTAAAAAAAATAATAATTTGTATATTTGGAAGATGGAAGTACTGAAACTCAGAGATCTTAAGATTCTTGTTTATAATTAAACTCTATTTGGGACAAAGGTAAGACTTACTGAGTCCTGATTATTAGTAAGAACTTAAATGATAACTATAATCATCAAAAAATTTTTAAAAAACTCTTCAAACTAAAAATATTGACCCAGGAAAAGTCAATAATGGTAGGAAAAATTAAAGATGAAATTGAAAGCAGCCAAATTGTACAGAAAAAGGTTTATTATATATTAAAATTTTAAAAGAAGAACTAAATTTTTTATAAATTTAGCATGAAAGCAAATAAGAGAGAGTAAAAATAAACATTCACAGTGGCAGATGCTTTAGTTGTCACAATTCATGCTTCGAGATCTGATAAAAAATTGTCTTCTTTGTATTGTTTACATAAAAGTATTTGATACATAAGAATATTTCAGTTAAATAAGAAAAATATAACAAACTAAAAATATTTTAACTGCACTATATATTAAGTTATTGAAAGGATTAAAGTAAAATTAATATTTTCAACAAGTCAATAAGTCAGTCAATGTTACTCTAATTCTGATTCAAATGTTTATAAAGATAGTATAAAAATGCCCCAAAGTCTAATCAAAACAATCTATCAAAATATCCCATGATTTCAATAAGCTACCTAGTATTGAAGATACAAACATCATTATCAAAGTTATAAATCAGTAATTGCTGAGTGACAACACACTGAACTTAAAATAATAAATCATTTGTTAGGTAATATACTATAGACAGATCAATACTTTTAAATTAGATTGTACTTTCTGTTCCTATTTCTAACTTTAATGTTAGGGTTTAAATTCATGAAAGCCCAGAAATGCAAATCAAAAGTACTCTAAGATATCATCTCACTCCAGTCAGAATGGCAGCTATTATGAACACAAACAACAATAAGTGTTGGAGAGGTTGTGGGGGGAAAAGGTACACTCATACATTGCTGGTGGGACTGCAAATTGGTCCAGCCAATATGGAAATCTGGGAATGGAACCTCCATTTGACTCAGCTACCCCTCTCCTCTGATTATACCCAAAGGATTTAAAAACAGCATACTACAGGGAAACAACCACATCAATGTTCATAGCAGCACAATTCACAATAGCTAAACTATGGAGCCAACCTAGATGCCCTTCAGTGGATGAATGGATTAAAAAATGTGGTATATATACACAATGGAATTTTACTCGGCAATAAAAGAGAATGAAATCATGGCTTTTGCAGGTAAAAGGATGGTTTTGGAGAAGATAATGCTAAGTTAGCCAATGGACATCATTATCCAAAGTACATGTATGAAGACATGAATTGGGTATCAACCTACTTTATATACAGAGATATGAAAAATTGTGGTATATATGTGTAATAAAAATTGTAATGCAAAAAAAAAAAAAAGAATAGCATTACCTTAGATTAGGCAGAGGGAAGTGAAAGGAGGGGAAGGCAGGAGATGTGGGGATAAGAAAAATAGTAGAATGAAACAGACATTATTACTTTATGTATGTATGTGACTGTATGACCAATGTGATTCTACAATATGTATACTCAGAAAAACGAGAAATTATATTCCATCTATGTATGATACATCAAAGTATATAAGTGCATTCTACTGTTATATATAACTAATTAAAACAAATATAAAATTTTAAAAAATTGAAATGCATTCCACTGTTGTGTATTTTAAAAAAATAAAATCAATACAATGAAAAAAAAAATCTATGAAAGCTTTAGTGACAGACTTCTTGTTGAAATGATAATTAGATTATAAATAAAAATGATAATTAGAACTAATTAGATTGTACTAAAATATTAGGAAATTTCATTAAAGACATTATTGTCTCATGTATTATAGTTAGACTTATTAAACAAATTTGGTTTACAGTATTTTCTTCTAAACTGCTGTCATGTATTAGTTGTAAACACTATATGCATAGTGCCTCAGAAATTGTTTTTAATTAAAACATCTTCACTTTTCCTCCAAAACACAAGAATTTGCCAAATTAAATAAAGCTAGTGTTCTAATCTCTACAAAAAGTTTATTTGACCATTTTATGATCACACACACACTTCTTAAAGGATGTCTAAATACGGCTGCTTCTGCTTTCGTTGACAAACTCACTGATTCCAGCTCCTCGATTTATAGCTTGGCTTTTCCTCTGGAACTGGACCAATACACAAAAGAACCCACGTGCTCAGCAAGGTTACAGAGCAAATCCCTTCAGTGTAAAAGGGTAAATTGCTTGCTAGCTTCAGCAAAAGCTTCTGGACTTTTTCATGGGTCTCTTCTGTAGGTCCTTTAAGGCTAGACTCCTACAGGCTATCTTCTCTCTCCCAAGAGAGAGGAAAATAACTCCAGCGAATGGATTCACGCCTGCCACATAAAGAGAAGCTTTCTGAAGTGCAGAAATGCCCATTGAGAATGAACTCATGGAAAGCCCTACTTAAAATGCAGTGTTCTCTGTGTAAACAAAAGTCTGCCTGGCAGGATAAATAGGTGAAGCCATGAATTTCCAGTCTCCCAAGGCCAGATTAAATCCCACTCTTCAAAAAGACCCTGTTATTGCTGTGTCACCCCATTAGAAGTTCATATTTGCTTTGGATCATCACAATAAGTCCTCTATTGTGTGAGGAGACCTGCCAGAGTTCAGGTAGAGCCATGACCACATTCTGTCTAGACACTATCAGCCTCACTAACAGGAATAAAAGGTAGCTTCTCTGGGGTGCAGGCCTTTACAGTTTAGACCTCAAAGAAGAGGGAAGAAAGGTACAAACAAGAACAAAATCAATTACTTATATTAAAAAACAAATCACACTAAAATGCTTTTTCAAAGCATGAAAAAGAATATGTAATAAAAGCATTCAGTTTTGACCTAGAGGAACACCACATTATCCATTTCATAGGCAAGCATAATTTCTGAGAACAAATATAAGATTCTATAAGTTGTGTAGTACCTTTTATTTATTTCTAGACAACTCACAATAAAAATTAAAGACAGTGAGTGAAATTCCTAAGCACTATATATGCAGGATAATATGGAATCCTGTAAGACAAGGAAGATAGTGTATGTTGATTGCCATCCAAAATGCTTTTTCTCTCAATCAATACTCCATGTGTATATGAGTACATGCATGCATGCTAGGGTTGCCAAATAAAACACAGGATGCCCAGCTAAATTTGAATTTCATATAAACAACAAATACTGTCTTTTAGTACAGTCATATGCCACATAACAATGTTTCAGTTGACAATAAACTGCATATACAATCATGGCCCCATAAGATGTGCCTTGTGATGCCATAGCTGTCTCGGTTTGTGTAAGTTTATTCTGTTTGTACAATGATGAAACTGCTGAGTGACACATTCCTCAGAATGTATCCCCCTTGTTAAGTAATATACAACCATATAATATGGCTTAGGTGATAATTTTTATGTGCTGAGTTTGGCAACTCGGGTATATGTGTTTGAGTATCCTCTATTTGTTCTTATTTAGTCCATCTATATCTGGGAATTAAGATCCTTAGAGGCCCAAAGAATATAAACCCCTGAAAATAGAATTGTACATTTCTAAATGTAACAATAACCATTTACAGGCATTCTGAAATCTCCTGCCCCTCTAGACCAATATAGACTATAAAACACCATAGAAAATTATATTTCCATCATGCTTCAAATACAGGTGTCAACTTCTCCTGGCAATGATCAAGTCCCTCAGAGATTTTCTTATTTTCCAAGGACATTAATTTGCACATACAGAAATTTCATCCCATTCCTTATAGGTTAGTAATCACTGAAAATCTATTTATTTCATAACTAATTTGATGATGTTAATCTACTATCTTTGGTCAGTTAAAAAAATGGATATTATGCCAGTGCAAAGTATAGGCAAAAAACTATAAGCAAATATTATGTGACAATTATGAAAAATTATTAAATATTCCCACTGCCAGGAATTTACACTTTGATTTGCATGCCTAACAAAGGTTACTATCATACATAAGTGATATGATAATTGCAATACAGGGAAGTGATTGAAAATTTCACTCTGTGTAAAGAATAATTTCTTGGCTTGGGTTCACTTGGCACACCCCTACATACCATCTAAGATATTAATTCCCATGCCATTTTCACCTTCAACTCTTTTCCAGACATTGCCTAAATAATACAGCATTCCCCCCACCCACACCTTGCATATTTTATGTTATATTGTGCCTATGTTCCATGTTGTATTGTGTTGACTTATGTTATATATTTTCATCCACTAAGAAGAGATCTTCTTGAAAACAGGGCCCATATTTTCACTGACCTCTGTATCCCTACTTCTTAACAAGGACCTAGCAGATATTTAGTATGTGCTTGTTAAGAAACTATCATACAAAGTTCATACTAGAACTTAATCATGATAGGATGAGGAACTGCTTTATTATAACCATCTCATAACAAATATCCTTGAACAAAACTATAAAACAACACTGGATTTCAGGTAATACCAGTAAATTTCTATTGTAATTAGACAACCTGAAAAACTGCCAATCCAGAATAAGAAGCATATTTCATTTAGTCATTCAATAAACATAGAAAGTTTGCTAAGTGTGGGGCTCTGTGCTAGGCGCTAAGAAGATAAAGCCTTGCCATCATGACATGTCCACAGTGAGGTTCATGAGGCAGTAGAGGGAGATTAGAAGCAGCTTACATCCCTTTTCTTCTTAGGTTAATTGTAATGAAATTTAGCCTAACAGATTCATAGGTGGTCACACTATGAAGCTAGACCAGGTGAAGGACAGCAGTAAGGTCTCATGATTCTACCCATGGGATATTTTTTTCATATATTCCAGACATGAGAAAAGAAAATAATTTGTGGGTTACTAGCTGTACCTTAAGTATTGCAGATATATCTGAAGGAGCTAATGACTTTCTAATAGATATTGATAAAATGGCCTGCTCTGTTCCAAAATTCATTTTAGTAGTTCACACCATTTAATCATCTGCAGAGAGTTAACAAGTCAAAACTGCCAATTCCTGTGATGCTAATAAGACTTTTCAGACATAGGGCTGGGGCTCAACAAATATAGGCAACACTGAGGTACAGACTCATCTATGGAAAAGCAATGGCCACTCAGAATAAAATTTATAACCTGCTATTAAAGCCATCTGCTAAGACTCAATAGTATTTTTGTACTATGTCAGAGAAATGAAGCAGCACCATTTGTACACAAAATAAACTATTTTGAACCATTATGTTGCATATAATAGTGCATTTGGAGTGTGGATAGGTGTGGATGTGTGTCAGAGAGAAAGAGGGAAAGTTGTTCATGAGGGCAGACCTAACAGTAATGATATTCCTTGTTTGTGTTTAGGAAGTGTTCTCTGCAAGTCAGACCCTGAACTATGTGCTTTATATCCACAGTTTGTCTAATGCTCATAACCACTTGAGGAGAAGGGTCCTTCCAGCCTTATTTTATTAATTCTAAAACTGAGGCTCAGAGAATAATTTTCCTCAGGATTATGGAGTTAGTAAGTCAGGGGCCAAGATTTGAACTGGCCTATCTTACTCCAAATCTAAGTTCTCAATCTCTTGGCAATAGTGATTCTCAGCAGTCACCACAGTTAAGGAATCTTTCTTTTATTCCCTTAGTGACAAAGACAAATAACTGTAATATTCAGAGCTTCTGCTAAACAAGGTCTTAATCATTCTCCATTAACCCAAAATGAGAAAGAACTTCATGTCCTGGCTCCTCTGGGGCCACACCTTACAAGGAACTCTGTTAGGTTCATGTGGTTTTGTGGTTTTTATTTCTGTTTAGAAGTTTCTTCTGAGTTAAATATTTGAATGGAGATGGGCAACAAAAGGGTATAAAGAGCTGGTGTCTGAAAGCTGTTTTCTTTTTTGACCTGAGCCTGGGGATTGAGGTCTGAGCAATATCCTGGGACTTCTGCAGGGTGAGTCTCCTGGCCACCACCCACAGGGCCAAGCCAGCCTACTGGCTGGCCAAACAATCAAGGCTCTCATGAATATTCCCACAGGTTCTTCCTCAAAGAGTCCTTCACAGGATGGCACTGAGACCTGAGGAGACTTGGATGGCTTTAATTCCTTGTCAGAGCAACAGGATGTGTAGCTTGGTCACCTGTGGCCAGAGAATAAAAAAACTCTGTGTCAACTCCTGTCCCCTAGTAACAAGGCCAATTGGGAAGCCTTCTCTTCCTGCCACATGGCTCTCCACAATAAAGTAACCCTGAAATTCACTTCTTTGAGACATCCCTCAATAAATATAGCACACTCTTCAATGGGATTAGTGCATCTAGAAGCAAATTATTAAAGAAGGTGATGCACCATTTATGCAAAGAGCAACCACAGACTTTTGTTTTTGCCCCAAGTCCATTTCTAAGTTTTCCACTAGAAAGCTCTGTATGGTTGGCCCATGGAGTTACTGACTTTAATTTTATTTATAGAATAATAAATAGGACCCCAGATAATCTTGGAAATCAAATTGGTCAACTTCTTCCCACATATAAAGGTACACAGAGAAAGTAACTTGCAGTGAATCACCCAGATAGTTAATGCCACAGTGATAATCCCAGAGGCATCCTGCCTCAACGAATGTGAGAAAACACACACACACACACACACACACACACACACACCACAAGATAAAGCCTGCACTTAATTTAAAAAACTTGAGTGAAAAACAGTAATACACTGAAGTTAGTAAGGAAGGCAATGATGCTAGTAAGTGTAAAAGCTATCTAATCTGCAAGCTATTTAGTTTCAGATGTCTTTTTGTCAATGCTCCATTATAGCTACTACCAGCTATAAAGAGGCCAAATTCAAGAAGACCCTTTCTTTAGTAGCCAGTTAACTCTATAGTGTTACGCCAAATCCTGTATATAAATACATGGTGATGGTCACAAGAAAGAAAGGGATGGAAAGTGAGACTGGGATGAACAAGATGGAGACACTGTTGCAGCAAAAACAGTGCCTTCTTGGAAGTCAGGAATCATGCATCCTGGCTAGGGTCATGTGCTAACTCACACCCACATTTCTTTTTCTTTTTTTTTGTTTGTATTCTTTTTTTTTTAATTTTTTATTGTTGGTTGTTCAAAACGTTACATAGTTCTTGATATATCATATTTCACACTTTGATTCAAGTGGGTTATGAACTCCCATTTTTACCCCATATACAGATTGCAGAATCACATCAGTTACACATCCATTGATTTACATATTGCCATACTAGTGTCTGTTGTGTTCTGCTGCCTTTCCTATCCTCTACTATCCCCCCTCCCCTCCCCTCCCCTCCCCTCTTCTCTCTCTGCCCCCTCTACTGTCATTCATTAGTCCCCCTTGTATTATTTTTCCCTTTCCCCTCACTTCCTCTTGTATGTACTTTTGTATAACCCTGAGGGTCTCCTTCCATTTCCATGCAATTTCCCTTCTCTCTCCCTTTCCCTCCCACCTCTCATCCCTGTTTAATGATAATCTTCTTCTCATGCTCTTCGACCCTACTCTGTTCTTAGTTACTCTCCTTATATCAAAGAAGACATTTGGCATTTGTTTTTTAGGGATTGGCTAGCTTCACTTAGCATAATCTGCTCTAATGCCATCCATTTCCCTGCAAATTCTATGATTTTGTAATTTTTTAATGCAGAGTAATACTCCATTGTGTATAAATGCCACATTTTTTTTATCCATTCGTCTATTGAAGGGCATCTAGGTTGGTTCCACAGTCTTGCTATTGTGAATTGTCACACCCACATTTCTTAAGTTGGGAGATTCAGTTTCTTCATCTGTATGATGAAGGAGGTAGACAGAATGAAATTCTAAATCACTTCCCTTATAAAAAGTACTTCTTTATCACTTTTACAAAGTTGAAGAAGCCCAGTGTTGAGCTCTGTGTTTGAAAAACCAAAAGTATCAGAAAGAATATACAAAACAAATAAACAGAAAGCAAAGCCTAGAAGGAGGGTTGCTCAGAACAGTCTTGGTTTATGTCTGTTTTACCAGCATCCCAAACAGTTAGTGTCTATTTTCACTATCAAAAGTGTCTCAGTTTGACAATTCATCACATAACCTCTCCACCTGTAAAGAATTTGGTTTGGGTTCATCTTGAGGAATCTTCATCAGCTCTGTCACCTACAGGCTGAAGCCTATATTATTTAGTGTGCTATGAAGATTTCTAGTCAAAACCCCATCCAGCATACCCTGGCTTAACACTTGACTTCTTTCAATTCCTCAGAGGTAAAAATCATTGCTCATGCTGTTGCCTACCTTCTCCTCCAACCCCACACTGTAAAATGACAAGCTCCTCCACATCCCATCAAGAACATGTAATACTGCCTCTGTAAGCACACGGACCCAACTCCTTTGCAGTACTTTCTTAGTCTCCTTTACTACAACAGAAGCTTTGCAAAGAATTTTACTTATCCACCTTTTTACCCCTTAGCACATAATTAGCTCGTAACATCATATTTGTTGAAATAAACTGGAAATAGAAGTACCAAAGAGTCAAAATCCTGTGGCTGAAGGTCATGGTCTACACCATTCCAGTTCTGTCACTTACAAACAGAATGATCTTGGACAAATTATTTACCCTCTCTTAACCTGGTAGTTTCAATATAGAAGGGGAAAAATGCAACTTTCCTTGGTGCAAGATACAAACAACACATGAAGAACCAGGTTGAGTACTGACTGGCACAGGATACCAGGTAATAAAGGGTAATTTAGCTTCAGAGGTGGTCAGTTCCAGCCCAAACAGATCAGACCAGAAAACGAGTGTCTCCCTCTTCTTCCACAAAGAGAGAAGCCCGAACTGCGTTTATTTTACTTTATGTACCTGCTGTGGCTTAAAAGCAAAATCCTCTTCACTCTATTTTCTCTTGCCAAATTCTAGTTTTCCTCTTTTCTAACGTTCCCCAATAGAAGTATCACCATAAAGAAAAGAGTCAGAAAGGAAAGGACTTAAAACTCAAGACAGCCTGTGGTCAAATAAGGAAGAACAGCTTGACTGCCACTGTTTCAACTGTGGAACAGACTCAAAAAAAATTCTTGGTAAAATGTCAAGTAGGGAAAGAAGTCAGGCCTGGGGAGGGGCGCCATGACCTCACACTGGATGATGAACCTCTAGTGAACTACACCTTTCCAGAACACTCCCCCAGTGAGAAGCTGTCAGTTACTGTGCTACAACACCAGACAATAGAAAAAGGCAAATGAAATGAGAGCCCTGAGTGTCATCAGCTGTGAAAGAAGAGAAAGGAATGTTCCTTAAAGCTTTCTCAGCTTGTGGAAACAGCATGCAGGGCCAGGCGGTATTGATGGAAACTAATGGGATCACCATGTTTCAACGTAATGGCATACTGCTGTTCAAACTTTATTAAAAAATGCAGCATGCAGTAGTTGTTTTTATTCTAGAGAACCAAGATAGCATGGAAGTGAAAACACATAGGTTCTGGACCCCAAGTGCCTGAATTTGAATCCCATTTCCTATACCTACTAGCTGTGTGGCCTTGGGCAAGTTACCTAGCCTCTCTGTACCTCAATTTTTACCACCTGGAAAATAAGGATGACAAATCAACAATGGTACCTACACTCCATAGGGGTTTTATTTACAATTACTAATTTGTAATGTAGAATTGTACTGGGCACATGATAATGCTACTTAACTACTTGACAAAATTATTAAGATTCAGTATTCATTCAAAACCAACTTATCCTCATGCTTACCAACTGGTATTATAAGTATAAATCTCAAAGATGCTTTTATTTTTAAATTGACTCCTAGGAATTCAGTTGTTGCCCAACAAACCCTTCTCTTGATCATGAATACTGAACAGGTCTTAAAGGTCATTCTGACATAGTAACAGTGGAAACTGAAGGCTTTCCGCATGGTTAATCAAACCATAATCAATCCCAGAATAAATGAAAGTGAAACAAATGTATTGTTTACTGAGCATGCACTGTAGCCATTCTCCAAGCTGCTGAGTTTTGAATAGAAGGCACAGGTAATAAAGGTCTAGTCAGGTCTGGCTCCCGTACAGTTGAATAAAGTGGCATTTACCAAAGTGAATTCACTATGGTTCTCTCTGGTCTTCAGTTCTGAAGACTCAGAAACTTGATTCTAACACCACATCCATTCATTCATCAATTATGTACTGATCACCTATTTATGCCAGCAATGTGAGAACACAGACAACAAAGCATTACAATCCCTGTCATCCTTGACAAAGCTGACAATCCAGCAAAGAAGATATTAGACATTAGAAACCACAAGCCAAAGTGGTGGTGGTGTATGGGTGTGGGGGGGGGGGACAAGCAAGATTGTAAATAGACAAGTTTACACTGAGCTGAGCTTTGCGTAGAACAGAACTCTAGAACAGAACTCTTGTATCTACAAGCCGGTCTTCACCATATAACAATGGGGAGGGACACAACCCAAGCAAGGAGTACTACACTAAGTGAATGGAATGGCCTTAGGCATCACCTTGACAAACAGCCGGCTGTTTAGGATTGGGGAATCCCTATTCTAAGCTTTCCAACCACTCCCATCCACATCCTGCCCATTCTCCCATTCTCACTATTTTTCTCAGTTTATTGAATTGCTGCTTCCTATATTACAATCACATTCCCACCTTGCCCTATCAAATTTCTTCACCTCACGTGGAGTTTTCCACTAAAACTTCTTCTTTTTTCACAGCTGAAGAAATAATGTTCTTAATTCCAGAAGAGGTTAACTGCATTCTAGAGTCTATTACAAAGTTTAATATCTCAGAGGGCAATATCATTTCTGCCATTTTCAGGTTTGGGTTTGTGCAGTGGTGGCAGGTGTAGAAAGGGTGATTAGGGCAGAAGTACACTGAAAGTACAGTGCACTACAGTGCACTCAAAATAATTATCTCAACTTGCAAAACAACCCAATGAGGCACAAAAGTTAAGTTTACATGAATCATTAATTATATTGCAAAACAAACTATGCCAGACATTACACAAAGGTCAAAATTAAAACAAGAACTTGGCAGGTTCATAGTCCAAATTCAGCAGTCATTTACCGCTGGTGGTTCTATAAACTACAAGCAGCACTTGATGTCATAAAAGAAAAAGCACATGCATATGAAAAGTGTCCATCAAACATTTAGACCATTAGCAAGAAAACATTAGAGTTAATACAGAAGTAAAATGTCTCATGTTACTTAACTTCATACAAAAATAATATCTGTGGTAACTAAGGTGTTTTTCATTTGTATCATGGAAAATAAGCTCTGTGGCACAAGGATGCTCAAAATCTTATTGATAATTAAACATACAGGGAAACTGGGCAGAATAAGACAATCTGACATCTGAGATGTTATGGTCCCCAGTGGACAGACTGCCTAAGTATTCCAGTTGGTTAGACACGGCTTTGGTTATACCAACAATTCCAAGGCCTAGTTCTCATTCTTAAAGGTCTACAAAAGGTCCTAATCAATACAGCCAGAGATGATCTCTGTAATGTATTTTCCCTAATCAAAACAGAATGTGTCAATGCACAAACCAATTTGCTGATTCACTTAATGATAATTAGGGCTTTATCTCCCAGAATTTCAGAAGAACCACATAATCCCCAGTTACATTTCCTTGGTTAAAATCCCAGGTTACATTCCCTGCTTTCTAAAGAGCAAAAGGGATTATAGAAACTCACTGAATTTCTGTAGGGAAAAAAAATGAATTAAAAGGTGCTTGTTTTGCAGTCATAGAGATCAAACCCAGGGCCTCGTGCATACGAGGCCAGTGTTCTACTACTGAGATATATACATCCCCAACCCCTTCAAGTTTTTAAAAAATATTTTAAAAATATGATCAAACATTAATCTGAATATAGTCCATGGAGAATATATAATTTAATTTAAACAAATTCTCATTAAGTTAACATTCAAAATGGGCACTCAAAGCTGCAAAAGAAATGTTTTGTGTCTGTCCTTTAGGTGGGAATAATAACATAGGCCAGCCAGAGCCTAGAACTTACTAGATATTCTTCAATTCTTTTCTGAGAAGGTAAGTGTATGAAAACATACATCCCTGATAATCACCATGACTTTTTCATCTAGGAAAACTAATACTTTAAATTTAAAGGCAAAAAGTTATTTGAGTCTACAAAAAGAATAAAATATTGGCTTTCAAACAAGATATATGAATTAACATCCATTACTACAAAGAGATAAATTTTAAAAACATAAAATGTTCATGAGGGTGACTGTCACAACATGTCATTAATTCCAATCTTTGTTCATTAACTCTATATGAAACCTTGATAAACTTGCCTATAAGGTAATAATTATCATAGAATATAAATAACAACTTAGTTAAAATAGACTAATAAAAATAACTATATATGAAAGCCATTCATACTACATAAAGCATTCTACCTGAAAATCTGTAATACAGAGACTGTGAGGCAAAGTTCCATAATTTAGGTTCTAAGAAATCCTTCAAAAGCTAAATGAATCTGATAGGTTACATATTGTGGTGCTTTCAATACTAGATAACCAAACTCTTCAGTGACATCTTCCCTATCATCATCATTTATCCTATAGCACTGACACGGAACTTTAGATAATTCTGTAACTGCAGAAATACTGGTAAGCTGATTTTGCCACAGACATTTGATATAGAGCTAACCTCATCCCCTCATAATTCCTGCACATGCACCAGGTGAATATTCTTTTTTTTTTATTGGTTGTTCAAAACATTACAAAGCTCATAATATATCATCTTTCATACATTTGACTCAAGTGGGTTATGAACTCCCATTTTTACCCCAAATACAAATTGCAGAATCACATCGGTTACACACTCACATTTTTACATAATGGCATATTAGTGACTGTTGTATTCTGCTACCTTTCCTATCCCCTACTATCCCCCCTCCCCTCCCCTCCCATCTTCCCTCTCTACCTCATCTGCTGTTGTTCAATTCTCTCCCTTGTTTCCCCCCCACACTTTCCCTTCACAACCTCTTATGTGTAATTTTGTGTAACATTGAGGGTCTCCTACCATTTCCATCAGGTGAATATTCACATTGTTATTTACTGCTATTATAATCTAATGTGGTTTATATTAAGACATTGAATATCCATAAAGGAAGCTATAGTCAAGACAAAACTTACCGAGCACAATGACCACAGTCTTCAGAAGACTCATCATAGTGTCCCGATTCCGACGGGGTCCAGAACTGTGCCGAGACATTCTCATAGTCCTCTGGCGAACGTAGCCAAAGATGTGAGCATAGAGAACCACCATTACTACAAAGGTCACCAAATTGAAAATGGCCCAGAAGACTAAGTAAGAGTCACTGTAGAGGGGTGCCATGTTGGAACAATTATCAATATCACAGATGCAGTTCCAGCCCACACTGGGTATAGCACCCATAACAATGGCCATAGTCCAGATGACCACAATGACCACCACCACCCGCCGATTGCTCATCCGTGTATGGAGCTGCATGCGGAAAACCGTAATGTGCCTCTCGATTGCAATAGCCAGTAAGTTGGCTACAGATGCTGTCAGGCTGGTGTCAATGAGGCCCTGACGGAGGAGCCATGTGCTAACGGTCAGTCTCCGAGTATTGGGGCCTGTGTTGAACATTAGATAGAAGTAGGCCAACCCAGCAAAGAAGTCTGCAGCAGCCAAATTGGCCATTAAGTAATAAATAGGAAAATGGAAGCGACGGTTGACGTATATTGCCACCATGACCAGTAGGTTGGCCAACATGATGAAGATACAAACTGTGATCCCAAGTCCCATCACCAGCTTGCTGACCGTGTTCCATTCTGTGGCAAGATACTTTCCACTCCGGTTATAGAAGAAGGCGATAGACTCATTGTAGAAGCACTGTGGTTGATTCATGGCTGTGAACTAAAAGAAAAAGGAGGAAAGATGATGAAAAGAGAAAAAAGAAACCACAGATCCAAATTTAAAGATGTACAGATAACATGAGACTTCTCTGGTACATGCAGCAGAAAACAAAAGCAAAGAATTTGAAAATCTGATCCTGCATAACATCCTGTGATTATACTCATACCCTAAGGTTTCTCACAGTCCACAAGATTAAAGAAAGTTGGAGTTAAATAAATGACAAGGTCTCTGCTTGGTGGTTGCATGTCATTGAAGTCTACTAGAAAAGCCACATGGCCCAGAAATCTTGCTTAAAATACACGAGACAGACAAAATTTTTGCAGAACATTGCAATTGAACTATTTGCCATAGTAAAATCTATTTTCATCTGTTATTTAGGGAATCTGTAAACAGAGGTGGTTTATATATAGGGTATCATTGCCCTATTATTCTACATTTCTATTCTCACATAGTATGTTCAGTCTGTGATGGACATTTGGTAATGCAGGTTCCCACAAGCACCATCAGTTCCAACATTTCAAAGAGGTCACTATGCATCAAAGGTTCTCTGGCCAAAGCCAGCATTTGCTGCTCAACATTCCTGTGGTCAGCACAGCTTACCCCCAAGACTCCTCAGCCCCAGAATAGCATTCATCAACCAACCTATGATACTAGAGAACAACTTCTTTTTGGAGGACCTAATGTAACCTCCAAGGAACAGTTGATATTTGACACTACTCTACAAGAAGTAGAATATATTTAGATTAGATGAAGTATATCTTTTCAAATGTGGAGTGACAAAACTTTATAACATGTTAACTTATTTTTCAGCATCAGTGATCAGAATATATTTGCTTATTATTTATACTCTCACTTGAATCCAGAAGGGATTGAGATAGTCTAAAATAGAATAATAAGGGTAGTCAATAAAACTAAAACAAAATTAGAAAACAAAAGGTAACAGAGAAGAAACCAGAAAATTACACATCTCCTAGAAAAAAATCATTCTGCCTGAAACCTTAAGTTTGTCTGAGACTTCTAAATATAGAAAATATTTCTTGAAGATACTGCACATTCTGCCTTTTTTTTTTTTGCTTTGCTTCTAGTAAATTACCTAGCAAATATGACAGTTTTAACTACTATTTTGATAAAATATTCTACTGAATATTGATAGGTTATGCATTTCATGTTTACAAAACATGGAAAATTTCAAAACATCTAAGTGGCTAGTCTTTGGACATGTCCAGACATATAAAGTCTCTTTCCTTATCTAGACTTTAATAGTTTGAGATCACACTTCTACCATTATACATAACATGCTGTATAATTATTGACCTCTTTACTTTTCCATTCATTAAAGATCCACAGATCCAGGGGCAAAGTAAGGACATTGTTTTGCTCCTCATAGTATCTCATGTACCTTTCACAGTGTCTCACCCATTAGATATCAGAGAGTTTGGCTTATAGTGTTCCCATCTACCCTATATCTTGTCATTATTCTGGCTAATCTAATTTTCTTGCCTTTCATTTTCTTGACCTCATTTCTAATGACCTTTTCTTCTATTACAGCTCAGCCGCCCACAGCAATGGTCATACCCTGCAACCACCTAGAACTGACTCCCTTTGAAAATACTTGTGAAATTCTAATTGCTCATTATGATTTCCTATTCTTCAAATTATCTCACTGGAACTCCAGTACTTAGGTTTTTCGTTTGTTTGTTTTGGTACTAGGGATTGAACCCAGGGGTGCTCAACCACTGAGTCACATCCCCAGGCCTTTTTATTTTTTATTTTGAGGCAGATCTCACTAAGTTGCTTAGGGCCTCCCTAAGTTGCTGAGGCTAGCTTTGAATTTACAATCCTCCTGTCTCAGCCTCCTGAGCCACTGGGATTACAGGTGTGCATCACCACACCCAGAAGAACCTTGATTCTATGAAATTATCTATTTCCTTGACCCTTCTACTTTTCCCAATGAAATACCCTTCCCACCTTCTCCTTTTCTCTTGTCCAGCTTAAATTCCATAATAATTCATTTCAACTTCTTTATTGCTAACACAGGAACCAGTCCCTTCCTGAAGAAATTGGGGCCAGATGTCTTTCACAATTCAGAATTTTTCTGGTTTTAAGAACAGTTATATGTGCATATTTCATGTATAGCATCCCCAGTAGAGGCTGAGGCAGCACTCCATAATCACACATATTGATTTGTGAGGCAAAACATATGAATATATATTAAATTTGATAAGTGAAGGCTATAAATAGCCTCAGGTAAATTATTTCAGAGTTTTGCTACCAAATGAGTTATAAACTAATGGGGGTGATAACCAACGTCTCATTGGGCAGTTAAAACTAAAACTTAAAGTCTCAAATAATTAATGTATAACAAAACACAAATATTCAGGAATATATTTATAAAAGCAAAGCCCCTGATAGATCTAGTCCACATGGGTGCTAGAACTAGACAAAGAAAAGATGGCTCTGGTGTTTATTTAAGGGGGTAAATCAAAGGCAGGAATAAGGTTTCAAGGGTGAAGTCTTACTTCATGATGTCTTGCAGTCTGCAGGTTGATTGACATCTTGGTACGTCACACCTATCTCAGGTGCTGTGTGGGCCATGGCAGAGTGGGATAGAAATTCACACTGTCTCTGGGCAATTGACCAGAGAAAATGTCCACTGGTCATCCCAGAGACACCAGATATTTCTATCCACTAGGCTTCCAAGCACGGTGACCCACATGCAACCCATGGATGGCTCGTGACAATAAAGCTTTAATTTTAGAGCTTCATGAATTTTGGAACTATTAGAAAAGGGAACAGAGGGTTTTATAACTTCTTTGTCGCACTGTGCTTCCAAAACAATATATTTGAATAACACCAGTCTTGGACAAATCCAAGTTTGTTGTAACTTCCACAGGTACTAAGGCTTCTGAGAGAGCCTGGAGAAAATTCACACATTTAGAGATTGATGCCAGCACAAGTTTACCATGTCTCTCCTCAACTGGTAATCTATGCCATGTGACGATATGGTTTCCCCCTAATTATTACTCTATATATTCTGCACAATCACTAAACTACCTAATATTCTCAAACTTTTGAGTCCCTCTCCCTCTTTTCATCAACAGTTTCCAGAGGTAAATTGAAACCATCAGATTGGAACACTTCCCCCCCACAAAAAAAAAAATTACCCATTTAATACACAACTCTTTCACCCCTCTTCTGGAACAATAGAGAACATGTGCCTTTTGCCACCCACGTGCACTAATCTCATTGCTTCCTACCATTTCAAGAGCCTGTTCTATCAATTACTTCCTTTCTCTTTTGTCTTCAGTTTCTTTCCCATTATCATCCCTCTCTTTTTCTTCCCTTTCTCCTCCCTCCATTACTACTCTTTCCTACGAACATTCCAGATTAAGGCTGTGCCTTCTCTTAAAAAACAAAGGTCCCCCACAATCTCAGGTTCTCCTTTGAGTTTTGATTTTGTTTCTCCTTTATAGCCAAATATTTTCTAATTTATATTCCACTGATTTCTCAGTTGATCCTCCTCTACTGGGTTAGAAATCCTATTCAAGTGAAGATTAAATATACAAATACTGTTTCATTGTTGTATAATAGCAACTGTCAGATGGATTTGATGCTAAAGAAATGTTAGCTACATTAATACATTAAATACAACTACAAAAATGTTCATAATTTCCAAGTTTTCTTTCTTCAAAGAATATACGGAAAGTATAAATATAAATGTACAACTATGTTTTTCTATTAGCCCCTATAAGCATGTACTTTCTCTGGACAAAGAGTTTTTTTAAGTCAAATATCAAGCTGATGTGATTTTCACAGCATTCCAATTTCTGAAAACCAATTACTAAATCAAGAAGGGATATGTGCAATTTCTTAACCTTTTCCAAACATAAAAACTATGTTTTTTTTCTATTTATTTAAACTTATACAGTTAAGGATAATGAAGTAAAAAGTTAAAAAAAAAATATACCATTTTGAGCCATAATATGCTAAGATATTTAAAACTGGTGATTTTCCCCAATGGGATTTCAGGTTCTAAATCAGCAGACAACATGTGACTCAGTTCTACCCATTCTTGTTCTCTCATAAACTGAGTGCTGAGCTGGGTACAGTGGTGCACACCTGTAATCCCAGAGGCTTGGGAGGCTGTGGCAGGAGGATCACAAGTTCAAAGCCAGCCTCAACAACTTATCAAGGCCCTAAGTAACTCAATGAGACCCTACCTCCAGATAAAATATAAAAAAAAGGGCTGGGGATGTGGTTCAGTGGTTAAGCGCCCCTTCAATCCCTGGTACAAGAAAAAAGTAAGAAAGAAAGAAACTGAGTCCTGACACCATAAATACTAGACTATATTATAGTGATAAAACATTATTTTTTGAAACTCAGTTTTATCTTCTGTGAAATGAGGAAAACAGACTAAGTGATATATAAAGTCTATTTTAGATTTAAAATTCTATACAAAGAGGATTCTGGGTAAGAACTCTGCATTTCATGAAAATTACCAACTGAATACTCAAGGAACAGAAAAATGTACTAGGAATTAAAATCTTGTCTGGGGATATAGCTAAGCAGTAGAATGCTTGCCTCAGATGCACATGTACCTGGGTTCGATACCCAGCACCTCCCACTATAGCAGACTTATGGAAGAAGAAGAGAGGGGAAAAAAGAAAGATTAAATTATAGAATATTTATGATTTGTATTCTTAATGTGCTTTCTTAGGGTACTAGAGTTAAAAATAAAATTAGTCATATTGAGATAACAAAAATCCCAGTAAAAACTACATGGAGATTGAATTACTTTCATATTGCCACTATAATAAAATGCTATACACTTAGCAGCTGAACATACAAATTTATTCTTATAGTTCTGGACATCAGAAGTAAAAAGTGAAATCAAACCAGGGTGCTGGCAAGGCTATGTTCCGTTCCAGGGGCTCTACAGAAGACTCTTTTCTTATGTCTACAGACTGCCCTCATTCCTTGGTTTATGGCCCCTTCTACCATCAGAAGCCAGTAATTCCAGTCAAGTCTTTCTCTCAGCGCATCACTCTTGTGTGGACTCTGCTGCCTCACTCTTCCATTCTTAAGAAACACTGTGATTACACTAATCCCACTTGGATAATCCAGGCTGATCTCCCCTTCTCAAAACTCTTAACAGAATCACATGTGAAAAGTCCCCTTGGCCATGTAAGGTAGGTTACTCAGAGGTTCTGAGGATTAAGTAATGAATATCTTTGAAAGTCATCATTGTGCCTACACGAACAAATTGAAAAACAATTTCTGAATTAAAAACAGCAACACAGGCAATAACATAAAAATTCCAGAAAATGGAAATGGCAGATAGAAGACTTAATAAATTCACCTAGCACTCAGAAAAGAGGGTCAGAGATGATAAGAACATAGGAAAAACTTGAGTCCTACTGGGAATCCAAGAACGACTAAAGCAGAGCTGAAGAAACACAGCTCCAAATAAAGAGAAGTTATTGCTTAAGGAAAAAGACTTCAGCTTCCTGGTTTAAGTTTATATAAATTACAAAACAAAGTTAATTAAAAACAATTAAAATATAGCTTGATATGATTTTGGAATCTCAGGGTAAAAAAATATTAGGAGTATAGAGAAACAATTAAATAGAATACAACTGAATCACATATGTAAGAGAGAGAACAGAACAACTATAAGCTTTTGATATAGAATTCCTAAGGACAGGACCCACACAATCAGATTCTCTACTTTGTGGAGAAAATGTCTGAGATCCGGAAGGCCCCACATTCATCTACCCTGATGTTTTCACATGAGGACAAAAAGAACAGTACCAGACATGCAGAGTGCAGAAAATAACATCATATGTGTTTAGCTCCTAAGGAAAATATCCATAAAAATAAGTCATGAGAAAAGTAAAGAAAAAACCAAAACAACAAAAGCACATGTGCAATAGAGCAAAAACACTGGCAGCAAGCATGGAAACCTACAAGGCATATGACTGTTTTCACATGACTATAAAACAGATATCCACAATAATCCTTAAAAGAAATTATACCTATAAAAATATTAATAATAATCTGGGACCAAAAAAATCACTAAAGATACTAATAAGATCTTGAACTCAGGGAGCAGAATGTAAATATATGTAAATTTCTTTTATTACTGGGTAAACAAGCAAAACATTAAACTGTGACAATTTTCAAAATAAATTTAAAATATGCTGATTCAAAACCCACCAAATTAAATAATAAAGTAGGGTGACTTTTCATATTACTGGAGAAAAACAGAATACAAAAGGGAGAAAGGATGAACAATGTGTAAAATGGCAAATTTGTATCGTTTATCTAGTTAAGATTAGAAATGGTAGGATATGTCAAAATACATTCTACTGTTATATATAACTAAAAAAGAAAAATTTTTAAAAGTTAAAAGATTAGAAATGATTTTCTTTTTCTCTTTAGAAAAGCAATGTTTATTATAAAAAATTTAGGGGAAAACAAAAATATATTCAGATAAAACACAGTAAATATTTTTTAAAAAGATTACTCTAAAATTCAACTTACTACAGTTAGAAATTTCTGCTATAAGAAGTTATCAAATTTTGCCCTGCCCAAGAAACAAAAATACAGATAAGATAGAAAATTAAATTGTCTTCCATGGCAAAAAATCCACAATGGAGCCCTGTTCGTCCTCTAATCACTACATCTCAGGATGACTGGGAGCAGGGCTCAAGGGCTGCTCTACAGAGAAGAGAGTTCCAAATCTAAGAAGTCTACCTCATCCTATCTGTGAGGGAAGTCATAACAATTCTGCCAAACCTAAATTCTGAAGGGGCATACAGGCTATTCATCCTCATTGTGCACTTCATTTATTCATTCACAAGCATTCACAGAATACCAAGTATTCTGTGATACCATGGACTGCATGATGCCTGCCTTCAAGGGACACCAAAATGATACACCTGACTGTAGTAGAGCCACTCTCAGTTCATCTGATGCACTTTCTAATCTCCTGCAGAACAATGACATGTTCATTAACCAAGAGGAAAAGGGAACACCTGGCATAAATTCACAGACTAGTAATTATACCTATGTGAGTTAGTAAGTATTCAGGTAAGAATATAAATATGTACTCTACTGACATACTCTTCTTAAAAGAGAGGTTTTAATCTATCCTGGAGAAAGAAACAGAAACAAGGTATAAATCAGGCCAACACTGTTCCCTCTTCTGATAAAGCATAACAATGACATGGGTGAGGACCTGATATATGGCCTCTGCTAACCAGGTCTCTTCCAGATTTTGATGCCCACCAGTTAACTTGGTCTTCATCAAGTTCCATAACTCCTCTGAGATCTCACTCTCTATAAAGGCTCTCTAAAACCTTTTCAATTCTAGTTCTTAAATGCAAAATAATCAGACCTTGACATACTTCCTCCCCCTATAAAGATTAGAAAAGTAGCACAGAATTTATTCAAATACCATTAAATTTACAGATAAGAAAAATATTTCTCATCTTCTTAGAGTCTCCAGTTAGAAACAAGCAAACAAAAAATTATGATTTCCCACTAAAAGTAGAAGAGAGGCCCAAAACAATACTGATAAACTCCAAAAGGTATTAAACCTAGACTCCTTACAATTGCTGAAGAATATGCAAATTTTAAAAAGCTTATCTGAAAAAGTACATCAAGTATCACTTATAAAGCAACAAAGAACCTCAGTATAACATATAAATATGCATAAAGCAACTATGGAAAACATAGCAATTGTAGGTCAATGAAAATGCTTTTTCTCTGTCATAGCCTTTGTCCACCAGGCTAAGAACAGGTGGTCATCATCATCATCATCACACTTTCCAAATTTCCAGAGAATTCTGTGTTGTCCCCAAGAGGAAGAATGGTAAAAATCACTAAAAACCCTACAATGTGCTCGATACAATATAAAAAATAGACTTTTAGATACATCACTGAGCTAAAAGAAAACTGCAAACCATGTGATAGGCTGCCCTAGTAGCAGATTATCAAAGACTCTAGGGACAAGATTTTAAACACTACTAGGAAACAGAAACCCTTGGCCTTGACTGAGGCAATGAATTAGAAGTGATATCCACCCATAAAGCTAGAGCTCTTAAAGATATCCACATCAAGAGAAGGGTATATCAGGAAAAATCAATAATCTACCCTTTTGCACTTCGGAGAAAAGGGAACAGGTCAGTTTTAATTTAGCCTCCAAATTAGAAAATAAGTAAAATAAAAAGAGTCTCTTAAGAAATCATGACCTCAAACATATAAATCACAAAAGCTTGTTATGGAAAATTAGACTCAATTCTGAGATCTCAACAAGAGGAGAAATTAATACAAACCATGGTCCTGAATTCATGATATTCCCATAACCCTTCCTCGTCTATGTGCCTAGCCCTCACAGTGTAGCCATGCAGGATTCTCTCAAGTTAGACTCACTGATCATGAACTCATCATTCCAAAAGAATAACAGCACAGGAGGGAAACCATGAGCATTCGCAGAAGAATCAGAACAGGTCCCAGGAGTGTCAGATAATGAATGAACCCAAACTGAGCTGAACAGATTGTGGCCCCCCTTTTCCACTACTGCAGGTTCAAGAGTTATACTTTCCATTCATATTCCTTAATAGGTGAATATGCACACTTGGTTTAAAGTCTAAAGGTATTCTCTTCCCTTAATGTGCTTTCACTCCAATGCCTCCACTCCCATCTTAAATGTCTCTGTAAGCTTATTTGGTTACCTTTGTAAGAAACCAACATAACCATGTTACGAGAGAGAGAGAGAGAGAGAGAGAGAGAGAGAGAGAGAGAGAGAGAGAGAGAGAGAGAGAAAGAAATCACCAGTCAATCTTATTTAAGAATGTAAATGACAGCTCCTAAATAAAATGCAAGTAAATTGAATCCAGCAATGTGTATAGATGTAGATATGTAGATAACCTAGAGATATGTAGATAACCATAGGGTATGTATATGTTAAGTAGAGTTTATTCCAGAATCCAAAGATAATTTAACATTTAAAAATGTGCTAATATAATTAACCATTTCAAAAAATTTAAGGAGAGGAAGAAAGTCATTTGTCATAAGACATGGAAAACATGTTTTATAACTTTTTTGGGGTGTGGGGTACCCAGGGATTGAACTCAGGGGCATTCAACAACCAAGTTATATACTCCGGTCCTATTTTTTGTGTGTATATTTTGTTTAGAGACAAGGTTTCATTGAGTTGCTTAGCACCTTGCCATTGCTAAAGCTGGCTCTTGCCTCAGCCTCCCAAGCCATTGGGATTACAGGCATGTACCACTATGCCTGGCTATAACTTTTAACATAATTTTTTAAATAACTTTCATGATAGTTTGGCAATTTAGACTTAGAAGAGAATTAATTTCCTTTAAAAAAAGGTGGCTACCAAACACGTATAGTAAATTGTCAAATTTCATGGAAACATTCCCTTTTAAAACAAAAACAAAACAAAGTTAACTCAAGTGCTTTTACATGCACTAGTGGTTTTGTTAGGCCAGTAAAATAAGGGGGAAAAAGAGGAAAGGACAGGGCATCACAGAAAGTTAAATACAAACTACAGTGAGATCCAATTTATTTCCTTGGGGTTGGCAGAAGTTAACAACTCTGAAAAAATCAAGAGTTGGCAAGGACAGTCATACAGTGCTGGTGAAAGTATAACAGTACAATAGCTTTGAAAAATAGTTTGGTGAAACCACTAAAACTGGACATGTTCATACACTAGCTTGAAAATTCTAACCCTGGCTAGAGTATAATCACACATGTGCCTAAAGAGAACAAAAAGAATTTTATTTACCAAAAGGCAGTTAAGCAAAGTGGGTATAATACATACTAGTGACTAAAGCAATTTCACAAGTATACCTGCAGTATACTATCCTTATGACTGGGAAAAATTTGCAGAGATCTACAACAGATATTTTATATTTTTCTCACATAGTTATATATCTACAATCAAATGTGAAGAGAATGATAGATATTAAGTTTTCTGGGCAAAGGGGTGGTAAACAGTTGGAAAGGAATATCAGGCACTTCAACTTTGTAATTATTCATTTGTTTTATTTACTAAAGTCCAAAAAATTATGAAGAAGTTAAATCAAAATAAAAGCTGTGTAATGAATACATTATGGTATTATAATTCTACATGTTTCATTGTGTTTAATGTATTTTATTTTTAAAAAAATCTAGTTCAGTCTGAGCCATTCAAAAAGAGGGGAAGGAAGGAGAGAGCATGTAAAATTCCTCTAAAATGAAGGGAAAAATTTTACCCTCTTTTAAGATGGAGGATCCGTCACTCTATTACTGTGACATGTGTCCTTTTGAAAAATTTAAATCAAAACCCAAAGGACTTAAAACCTTCATAAACCAAATATCATCTCTAAAGTGCATTCACTCTTGAACTAAAAGATCAAAATGATTTTGCAGTTTGTCCTGTGAGAAAAATTAAACATTATTTCCCTCTAGTCCATTCTGTGTACAGGCTAATAACAGAATGTATATTTCTTTATCAACTTGTTCCATTTTGATTTTAAAAGACAGGGTTATATGCTTCTTTTCAGTGTTTAACATCTTCTACTACATTACCTTATTGTGCTCTTTTATTACAACATTGTGTGTCTCTATAAACTATACTTTTTTTTCTGTGGTTAGGTTAGAGAAAACCATAAAATATGCAATAAAAAAAGCAGCATGTAATATTTAAAATAGAATTAGCCTCCTCTTTGTCCAAACCTTTTAAAAAAATTCAGGCAAAAAGTACATATAAGAATTCTGCTTAAATGTATATTCCTAAAGCATCAGTTGAAACAGTAAAATATAATGGTGTAACAGATGACTATAATCTTCATATTTTATGTTCCCTATCATTTGCCACCTTATTTTTTCTGCCTTTTCTTTCTCCACTGCCACAGGATTGACTTCCCATGTACAGGGTTTTGTTTTTGTTTTTGTTTTTATACCAGGGATGCCCAACCACTGAGTCACATCTACAGCCCTTTTTAAATTTTTTATTTTGAGACAGGGTGTCACTAAGTTGCTTAGGACCTTGCCAAGTTGCTGAGACTGGCTTTGAATTTGTGATCCTCTTGTCTCAGCTTCCCAAGCCTCTGGTATTACAGGTGTGCGCAACAGTACCTGGCCCATGTACAGGTTTGATGGTCCTAGTGTTCCAAGCTACTCTTGAAAGAGACAGTGGGCTGAGCAGCAGCTGAGTCTCTCTGCAAGGACATGTCTCACAGAGGTGGAATTTACACCTATCCATGTCATCTCTACACAACCCAGCATGTCTGCAAAAGGTAAACCCTGAACTATGACCCGAGCCATTGGGCCATTGGTTGGAATTCTTGCTGGGTCCTGCCCTCCATTATTTTGCCAGGTTGTTCTGTAACCTAATCAACCACAATTAAGATAATGCTAAGTAGAGTTCTAGAGTATGCAAAGCCCTCAGAGTTAAGGCTCATACCTGAATCCAATCTTCCTCCCAAGCCTGAACTAAGACTACAAAAACTCCCTGTGCTGGCTGGTGGAGGTTCACTTAAGTAAAATATGTTTTGAAATCACCTGCTGGACATTCTGCCTTTGAAATCAGGAAGCCACCTAGTTCAACAACAACCACATCCTACTCTTCTTTCTGCAGGATTTGATCTTTAGCTAAAAGTTGTCTAAATCTTTGAAAGTTGCTTTATTGCCACAGCCTTTTCTAATGCTAAGCAGTATATATCAACACACTTTCACTTCTATTCAGCCTGAGCCTGCTTGAACAATCATTTATGAAAAGGGAAGGTTTAACTAAGGACAGTGCTTAAGTGACTTTATACAATTAGCAAAAGGCAGTACCAACACACAGAAAATATAGGCTGAGGTTTTGTTTTCTTTTTTTTTCCATGACAGTTTTATTACAGCAAGTTACAGATCTTGAATTTTTTTATTTTTATTTATTATTTATGTGTCTGTATTTTTTTTGGGGGGGGGGGGCGGGCAGTGCTAGGGATCTGACCCAGGGCATCTCTCATGCTGAGCAAGCACTCTATTACTGAGCTACACCACTGGACTCTTAGGATTATGGTAAAAATAGCAGGCCATTGTCCTACCTTTATGTTTATTCATGGCAAATCTGCAAGAAAAGTTCAAATAAAAGTATCTGGTGAACCTAGGAGTGTGAAAAGAATAACAGACAAAACACAAATATGAGCAGTAAGAAGGAAAATACCATACACTTTGAGGTGTAACTCTATTAATCATTAAATATTAAGCCAATTAAAAAATGTAGTAGAAAGAAAAATCTACAAACAAGAAAGCTATCATTGTGATTTACCCTAGGTTATCCTGTACATTTTATCTTATGAAAAGAAAATTTAAATGTGCTCTCAGATTCCAAAGGAAGATATCCTCTCTAACTTTATCTGAGTTTATAAACAAAGAAGGGGCATAAATGAATTTAAATGGCAATATGAGAACAAATCTAATTCCTAATAGAAACATGGTTCAAGTTGGAGTAAGTCAGAAATCTCAATGTTTATCTCCATATGCATTTATTCCTGGCAATACATTGGAGTTTTCTGTAGAGTGTTTATCCTTTGATGGATCTTCTGGCATAACACATATGCACATTATATACACAGACCATATGTAGCAGGAACAACTTTCTCTCTGTAAAGAACTCTCAGAATAATCAGTAGGAAAATGGAAAGAACTAGCATACCTGGTATCTATTAAAGGGGTTGATACTATACAAAACACTGAGCAGATGTTTTGTCATTTAAATTTGTGAGCACAGTACACATTATTTTAATTCCATTATTTTATTTTTTATTAAAAAAATAAAGCTAAAAGAGATACTTATATTGAAAGGCCTTTTAGCTACAATGGCCTCACTTTGAATCAAAATCTGTTTCTAAGCCTATGCATTCTCTTTCTCAATTGCATGTTAGGGTGTCAGACCACACTATGTCTTTGTAATGTGTCACCAGAAATTTCATATAGCAATTAACTCATACTGCATTAGTTCTTCATGCTATCATTCATGCATTAGTCTAAAAGAAAGCACTATCAGAAGATATCCATAATTCCTTATGTTAGAGATACAGAACTTAGTAACTGCAACCACTGTAATAGTTTATTTATATTAGAATCTTCTGTGTATGTCTCAATTTTATATTCAATAGTGAAATAGTCTAATTATCAATATAATCTTCTTTATTTAGAAAATAAAGTAGAAAAATGGAATTATATTCTTAAACCTTATAAGACACTAAATGCTTTTGTGCAGATAAATAAACTGATCTCATCAATGTTTTTGAACACACTAACTGCAAAAATGCTTTTCAGAGAAGCAAGTAGAGAAATCTGAATACAAACTGAGTACAAAAGTGACAGTAAAGGGTTTTTAATTTTGTTTAATGTGATGATTGTATTGTAATTATGCAAACAAATTATTTCCTAGAGATGAATACTGATATGTGAGGGTTGTGATGAGATGACATGCTACCAGGATTTACTTTAAAATGCTTCTCACACTCCCACCCCCAAAAAGGGGAGCAAGTAAAACACTATGGCAAAATGCTAGTAACTACTGAGTCTAGATGGTGGCTATATTGAGAGTCACAGTATGATTCTTCATTTTTGTGAATGTTTGAAAGTTCTAAGAAAAACATGCAAAAATCTTTTAACTTCTAAAACATGCAACTCATTTAATGTGTAATTCAGTTGTTTTAATCCAAAATACTCACTCTCTAATAACATAAATAAAACCTTCTAAAATATATATGTTGTAAATACAATGGAATTTTGGAGAATCTATAGGTAACAATGTTCAAAAACACTTGTCTTCCAACAGACAACATGCAGAGAGACCAGCCACCTTTTATTGGAATATTGAAGAAGAATTAAAGAAATACTTTAACTGAAAGCTACCAGAAAACACTTGGAAAGATCAAAATATATTTATGTCCTTGGCTAAAAACCAAAACAGTCCCTCAGCACATGAGAGACAGAATGAAACACCTTGTAAAATGCTGAAGGAACAGATTCCTTCCTTGCTGAAATCACAGGTGTGGGAGTTAAATACCTTGTTCTCAGACACCTATTCTGCCTCTATTACCAGCCTTGGATTTGAACAAAGCCAAATCACACACTCAGATATTAAACTACTGACCCCTCCATTAAAATGAAACAGCCTGATACAAGTGGCACTCACACATAATCCCAGCTATTCAAGAGACTGAGGAAGATTGAAAGTTTGAGGCCAGCCTCAACCTCAGTGAGACTCTATCTCAAATTTAAAAATAAAAAGGGACGGGGTTAGAGGTCAGTTGGTAGAGCACCCCCATTCAATCCCAAGTAGTACCACCAAAAAAATTTTGTTTTTAATTTTTTTAATCTAAATTCTACTTATTCTAGCCACAGCAACCTGATCAACCACAATTAAGGGAATGCTTAACAGAGTTCTAGAAAGAGAACATGGCTACTGAGAGTGGCAACTTAAGTTTTTCAGTTTCCTATCCCATCCCATCCCCTCAATGACCCCAAGACATGAACACATTAACTTCACCTAGTGATGAACAGGTTTCCTGCCTGCAAACACATCCTTGGAGCTTCCTGTGGATAAGGAAGCTCTTTATCAGCTCAGTGTTTGGAAGAGCAGAACTGTAAGTCAGCAACATCCTGAGGCTTCCAGTCTAGTTTCGCCCTAGGATTCACCTAGCTTTGTAAGGTGCTTTCTCAGCAGGAGTAAACCAAAATCCGGCTTGCAGCAGCAAAGCAGAGAATACAAACTTGTCCCACTTCAAAGCACAAGGCCTATCTTTCACTAACTGCATAGCAATCCCAGCAGGGGTGACAATGAAAGCTTTCTTCCCTATTATTGTTTGAAACAATTACAGGCTATTGGTTCATATTAATTAGTTTATGTCTAGTATTAGGCAGCCTTAACTAGAAAAATGTTTTTGTTACCAAATGATTGGAGAAACAAACAAAATCAAAAGCTTTTTCTTTTTTTTAATTGTTGCTTTTACCTTGGAAAAGTATTTTCAGGACTTTCACACTTGAATGTGAGTGTATCTTTACATAGGTCCCTGAATTCACTCTAAAAGAGTGTATAAGTGCACATGCCGGACAATAGCAGGCTAAGATGTCTAAATGAACTTCTCATTACTTGCTGTCTAAGGAGATTCTGCATTTAAATAATTTTAACTTTCTCTGAACACTGCTAATGGAAGAGAAGACATCAGGCTTAGAGGCAAGGGCAAGCTAGCCTTGGACTACGATTTGTACAAATTCCATTGGAAGACTAACATATAATTGGGCTCATAAATAATCAGAGGATCCTGGAACAAGTGACCCAATGGCCTTCATCTCTCCTAAGCCACCTCTCCTTGTGACCTAATGTCCCAGCTTATTGCTGACTCCTTCAAAATCGGAAGTTCCCAACATGTGGCAACAATAATGAGACAACAACCATGGTTGACATTGATAGAGAATTTGTTCAGCAGAAATGTCAAAAATCAGAGCTTGAATCCAGATCTAAGATTCCAAAGCCTGGGTAACCAGTAAACAACATAGGCTTCTTTAAGATCAATATTATATTACTTAATATAATATGCAAGGCCCTGCAAAATCTCCAGCTTTACAACCTAACTCGTGACATTTACCAGTTTCTGTAAACACTCCATCCTGGCTAATTTCAAGCTACCAGTATAAAGAAAAACTGGCTCACAAAATTCTTAAAAATGTAACAATTGGCCTTTGTGGAGTAGCAGGGGTGGTTCTAGGGACATCACTGTTTACAACCCCATGCCCTACTATACTGTGAGCACCTGAACCAAATTCTAAGTACTGCACCCGGTCTCACCTTGGGACATTTGACATCTGCACCTGCTCTTTCTTTCTCTTACTAAAATAATACACTCTTTCATTAGCTCCCTTCAAGAAGTCTTGCCTGATACTTTGAGTCCTTATTTTCTGGGTATTCTGCTTTACTCCTGAAACATCTCTACTTCCTGTCTCATGGCACTTGTGACACAGGGTTGTAATATTTTGTTCCCTAATCTGTGCATCTTCTACTATGTTTCTAAACTCCAGCAGGACAAAAGCCTTATTTATCTTATCTACACTTGTATCCCCAGCCCTGTAGAGCTTGCTAAACAGGAACAGTTGCTAATATCACAGGCAGAGGTGCCAGAAACTATTCTAAGTTTTATACATGTTTTCTGAGATCATCTTTAAAACAACTCTCTGAGGATGGCTCCATTACTGCTCTGCCCATTTTGTATATGAGCATATGGAGGAACCTTCAAGGGGTGAGCATCTTTCCCCGTGACTCGGTCAGTAAATGCTGGAGGCAGGATATTAACCCAGACAGTGTGACTAGAGGGCCATGTGCATCCTTCAAGAAGTCAGCGTTTTTTGACCATTTTTCTTTTCATTAGTGATCCTCTAGGAAAAAAAATTTAATTAAATTTAAATTCTCTTTAATGGGAAATTAAATACTAAACAGCATTTTGCTGGGTAGCGTTAAGCTTTGGAGGAATTTTTCATCTCCCAAGATCCAAATTTGGCCCTCTTGGGGGCAATATCATTCTATTGGAAATGTATGTGCTGAACTTTTCACTTTGGATTTAAATTTATGTACCATATGTTTGTCCCTAAAAACACATCATTTTACAGTTTTAATGATATCTTCCTATAAGAATTATTTGCATCTTTCTCTGCCCCCCATAAGGTTCCATAGGGCAATATAGCTGTGTTGATAGCCTCATTTTTTAACTAGAACATAGTATTTCAATCATATTTACATACCTGAATTTATTAAGTCCTTCCACTATTGAATATTCAGAAAGTTTTATACTTCTTGGTTTTTAACCAATTCTTTGATGAATATCTTTATGCATTCTTGCTTGATCTCACATGTGAGAGTTTTTATAGGGATGTGCAAAGGTATATAATTTTTATATCTATTGTCAAATTACCACCCTCCACCCCCAAGTGACTGCACCAACTAATCTTCCCACAGAAAATTTATGAATACACATTTCCCCATGTGTTTATATTAAATATGGCCTTTTTCTGCCTTGGGTGGTGTTAAACATTCTAATTAAATGAGTCATTTGAAAGTATTTATATTACTCATCAGTAGTTTGTGTAACATGAAATGTGTGTGTGTAGACAGGTTGATGCTGTTGGAAATGCTGACAAATGGCAGGGACACTGGCATGCTAAAATACCTAGACCAAGAAACTGCTCTAGGGCCTACTCACTTCACATAAGGCTAAGAACAGTCATTACCTGAGAACAGCTGCACTGGACTTTGAAATGGTGATCTTGGGTAACAGGAACTAAATCTCTCTAGCCATTCTCTAAGACTCTTAGGCACCAAAAAGACTACTGAGGGTAAAGAAAACCAAACGTGCCAGGTCAATGGATGTTGAAAGGGAAATGATCCATTTATGAGAAAGAGAAAAAGCTCATGATGAAGGTAGCACTAAAATGCTAGAAAAGAATACTAAAGCTGTGAAGAACAGCAAGGACTTGAGCCACATGATAAAATCCCAGGTCTTTGCGAGGAAAACACTTAAAGTAAATGAAGTAAAAATGCCCCTTTTTCCTCTCTCCCTCTTTTCACTCTTCTTTAAAAAGAACAGGCACCCTTACTCAAAATACATATGAATTTCAATAGTCTGCAAAACACAGAAATAAAAGTGTGTATCATCAAGATTCAAATTTCAATCCACATGGCTCTTCCTTTTTTTCTTTAACCTTGGCCTAAAAATGATTTTCATAAATGATTCAGAGTAATGCCACACTCTGAAGAGTGAAGCTAAAAAAAAGAACTCATGGGAAACTATACTCACTGAGCCCCTTCCATGTACCTTACATATATTCTATCATTTAATCAGGTGAGGAACCTGAAACTGAGAAGGGCGGCATGGCTGAGGCCCTTAACCCAGAAATCCAAGGCCCAGGGATGTGAACTGAGGCGTGCTGACTCCAAGTCTATTTCCCTATTGTACCACGCTGCTGCTGAGCCTAAACGAGTTTACTAAATACTCAGAGCAGGTTATCCAATAATCCAAACAAAGACAACGTCCCTGACGTACCACTGCACTATCCTTTGGTGTACAGGAAAATTACCTTGACTACCATCCAAAAGTTTCTAGAATTGCATTTTGTTTCCAAGTTCCTACAACAGGTCAGAGCAAAATGATAATTCTAAGAGGAAGACAACAGGGCAGCATTGCAAAACTTGATCCATTCTGAGTTATTTCATTAGCACCCTTACCCCCCCAAAAAAAAGAAAAAGAAAGGGATAGCAGCAAAATTTACTACTCACTTGTCTTGATCTGGAGTCTGATGCCTAGAGTAACAGACATCCTAAAGCTCTGAAAACCAAGGCCCCTGCAAACAGAGGCCAGCTTACTAACATCACTTGTTCATTGTTCCAGCTGCTTCCTGAACTAAATGGCACCTCACTCACAAAAGCACCATTATCCAAGCACCCACCAAATCATAAGAGATGCACATAATCCCTATAGTTGAATGCTTCTTCTGAAACTCAATTTAAATATTCATGAAAACTATGATCAGCTCAAATCTCTGCTAGTGTGAATCACTTACTTACCTGGGGCTGTGAAATCAGAGGGGTGGAAGTAGAGGCAGCAGCCATGACAGCTCTGCAGCGGTAGGTGGTGATCAGGCCCCAGTACTACAATGCCAAACACAGAAGCCAATTCTTGTGGTCACTGATCAGATCAGGGTCATGCTAGGAGAAACTGTGAACCTAGAAAGAGACAGGAAAAGTCACAATTAGTGCAAGAGGACTGGTGCAAGGAGTGAAATACCATTGGCTACAGGAAGTAAAAATCCATACACCAAGTGCCAAATACTACAGCAAGAAACACAGGAATCCAATAGGAAAACTACAACATCTAAAAGCCATGACTTCTGTATCATTTGTCCTAGTGATATTAAGTGGATGTATTTTCATAAGTTTAAATTTAATTCTTATAACAGCTAGAAGTTCTGGGGAGGTAGTTCCATGCTAAAGAGATGATGAGGAGGAGAAGCCATCCAGTCATTAAACAATAAACTAGAAAGAAAAAAAAATGATCCCCATTTGAGAGCTGATAGTTTATATACAAAGGGTAAAAAGAAAAAACCATCAAGTGGTTAAACCCTACCCATTTACAGATGAAAAAATAATTGAAGCTCAGAGGAGAGAAGGGACCAAATAACTGAACATTTTATTTAGTTCACAGAAGAGCCAGAACTAGAGCAAAAACAATCCCAATTCCCAGTCTGGCATGAAACGTAAGAAAGTCAATGTGGTCCCTGTTTATGTTTCCTCAAACAACTTGGTCACCATGTCCAAGATTTAAGACAAGCAAGACACTCAGTGTCAAGGAATAGAGCACACACTTCCATATGTGTGAGGAAGAAGAATTCCTACAGTCCTTCTGACATACTCCAGGAGAAGATGCAAAATAAGCACAAAATACAACAAAATTTTCTCTCCTTAATATGTTCACTAAGAAAACTTAGAAAGATGCTAAGTTCCCAGCAGGAGAGCATGGCCCCAGTTCTATCAAAACACTGAGATGATAGTTTCAATGTTGCAATTTAGTTCAGAAGGGGAATTTTTTTCGTCTTAAGAAATTAAGAAAATTCTTTCACTTTTTTTAAAAATTCATTTTTAGATGGTTTTCATCCCATCTAGTAATCTCCTTTTTTTTTTAGCACACCAAAGATATTTATGGAACATCTGCAGGAAACTAGGGACATAATGAAAAAGACCTAGTCAGCTCCTGCTGTAAACATATAGTTCCACTAACATGCAGGGTGATGCCTGAAATACTTCTAAACCCTAAGAGAATGATACTTTTCAAAACAGTAAAAGTAAACTGGAGTTCGTATGACCCAAGTCTTCTGTAGAAGGAATAGTGAAGTTGGACAGTTAATATGAGTCCTCTGACCCCAAATCCTCTAGTGCTACTCTAGATTAGCTCAATGATACCAGGCAAGTCACAAGCTCAGAAGAGCTGCTTTTGTTAAAAATGACCTAGATTTCACAGCAACTTTTATGAACTCTTAAGTTTTATTTTATTCTGTCTTCATGTATTAATCCTTCAAGTTATAGGTCCAATCACTTTAGGTTCTAATTGTTTTGAACTGTGGAAACTTCCTATGCTCTTCTGTTAAAGTGATAATTTTTATTAAAAAGTAAATTATAAATTTCTCAAGCTATTTTAGCAGGACAATCAACACTGAATTCTATAGCTGCTCTGAGACAATACTGACATCCTTAGTCCTCCTTTTTAGAGGGAATAAAAGACCTGTTGTGTATCAGACTGTGAATTTAAATGAACAGCCCAGGAAACAGGGTATGTATACAGAAATGCCTTTCTTTATTCATGAGGCTTCCAGAGTGATAAGCCTACCCCAAGGGAATTACAAGACCCCATCATGCACTGCTTTACACTGAACATATTCTTAGAGTCAATTTGTGCTAATCCCTTTTTTGTTTCTCTTTTCTCCTCCTTAGGTATTTACACTTCACATTGCCTTGCTTTATGCTAAGATGGACAGATGGATACATAAATGTATCATGATAGCCAAAAACAAGCAAGCAAGATTCCACTCTTAAACAATCATACTGTATGCTTGGTTTCAATTCATTTCAGTCAATCTCGGTCAATCAATATAACCTGAAGATATTTAGATACTTTCAATATTCACAGTGTAGAGAACTATCCAAAGGGCAAAACAGAGACCTGGCCTGTAACAAGGAAAGGATGTGGCCCACTAAACGAATATGTTCTATGGCATCATTGCTGATAGTCAACAAGAGAGAGACTGGGGTTCAGTGAGAGCCCACGGGTCACTGAAATCTGGAGCAGTCATAGCACGTACAGTCCAAGGCAGACACTGTTAGCTCACTTCAGAGGACACATTGAGGCTTTGAAGTGTTGTGTGACATACTTACAGCCACACAAGCAGTAATGAAGAGAGCTGAGACCTAAACCAGGATTGACTCTAAGTCCCAGCCCCTTTCAAATATACCAACCCTCCAAGTGAATGAGAATTAAGAGATAAAAAAATGCACAGAATATCTTAAAGGAAAAACTTCAGAGAGTCCTGCAGAAGGCAGGATGGAAGTTAGATGGCCTGTGGAGTGACCCTGTGACACAGAACCCTGGGCTTCTCTCCACTATATAAAACTTTGTGCCCCTTATTTCATGTTTATTTCATGTTTCATATACTTGAGATGCCTAATCAGATTTTCAATTCATATTTTTAGAAAGAAAATAAGATGTAAAATTAACTTCTTTCCCATAAAGTATTTGAGATCTATCTAGTTTCAAGACTTTTGTTGAACTCATTAGCACATTACAAGCACTCTTTATAAAACAGTGCATAGTTACTTGACTCTGCCAAAAAGTAAGGGCTAAACAACATTAAAGATATAAACCAGTGTTCTCTTGGGAATAATGTCCTAAAATTACCACGTATCTATTTGCAAACTTATTCACAAAACTGCACAAATTATGGAAAAACGAGACATGTCCTAAGTAAAAATGCCCCTATCTAGCAGGGGAAGTTGGTTCACTTTGACATACTAGACCCTCCCACCTGACCAAAATCCCATGGTCAACTATGGAGTTGACCAAGAACTTTTAAAGAAAAATACCCTTCTTTTAACTCTTCCAAGTACTTGAATACCAGTCCCAGCTTTCTTCCAACCTGCCATCAATCTGACTACATTTCCTTTGCATGAGCGCCTAAGCTGTGTTCTAGCTACTGAAAACCACAAAGTAGTGTGGGTTTTCCCCACTGACATCAGTTTCTTCAGCTGCCCTTGGGTCATGATTTTTGTTCCTTCTTTCCTTCCCTAGTTGTCTCCATTTTCCATTAGGCATTTTTCTGATCTATATAACTCTTCTCAAAACTATAAACTACCTCTCTAATATCACTCACTTTGAAAAGATGAGCTTTGTCATCTCTTCACTGGATTATTCTTCCTTACAGTCATTGATTATGTAATATGCAATATGAATTACCCCTACAATTTAAATCATATTCATAAAATACAAACATAAAAATTCATAGAAACAGAAAGTAGAAACAGAGGTACAAGGGCTGGGAAGAGGGAAGAATGGAGCATTAGTGTTTCATAGAGAGTTTCAATTTAGGATGATGGAAATGTTCTAAAGATGGAAAGTAGTGAGGTTGTAGCTCAGTGGTAGAGCACTTGCCTAGCACATGTGAGGCACTGAGTTCGATTCTCAACACTGCATATAAATAAACAAACAAATGAAGGTCCATCAACAACTAAATAAATAAATATATGGAAAAAATCTTTACCTTTAAAAAAATGGAAAGTAGTGATGTTTGTATAACAATGTGAATGTAATTAATTGCTACTGAATTGTACACTTAAAAATGTTCAAAAGAGGTAAGTTTTATGTTACATTCATTTTACCATTAAAATTTTTAAAAACGGGGGGGGGGGGGGGGGTTAAGAACATAAGCACTAAGAAATGACATGAAACTATTTCTTATATAAAGTAGCATAGTATAGTATTATATCTAGACTATCATTTAAAATGAAAAATATATGCAAATGAAATGAAATAGCAAGGATAATGCAAAATGACAAGTATAATTTCAGAAAAAATATAATTTCTAAATCAGAAAACTATGCAAATAATCATTCCTCTGTGACAGATTACCAGAGAAATGATCACCTGGATGTAAGAATAGGAAATATCTGAATCAATCACAAAAACTACCCCTGGATTGATCCTAATTATTGCTTAAATCTCCAAAATTATGTACTGGAAAGGAACACTGGGGGAGGTCTACAAAAGAACAAGGCACCATTCCCCCTTCATGTGAAACTGGAACTGCATATACAGAAAGTAAGCAAATGAAAACTCCACAGACCTGGAAGGATGCCCTCAATTCAGAGCGACGAGGGCTAAAGGGGACTAAGCCAGGAGAAAGCTGGGGAACATGTAAAATGCACTACCTCTTTAAAAAGTGCTCCTGGCTCCAGAAGCCAGACAAGTGAGTACTCTCTGGATGCATTCACTCCTGATTTACATAGGGCCATGAAGACTGCCCCAGAACATGTGAGAAAGGAATGCTACTAGCTGGCTTTTGAGGACAGCAGCCATGCCAAGTGACAATGCCCTTGCTAATTACTGAGTGCCACACCAAATACCTAAGAGAAAGTCTCTGGTTTGAGGCAAACTTCCATTTGATTACTTATGGAGCCAATGCTGGCTTCCTCCCAGGCCTCACAAGAAGATGAATTTCTAGTTGGTAAATTAAACCACTACAAACCTTAACCTTTTTCCTTCTTCTGGATTTCAGTCAAGCAATGACTCATAGAAGTGTTTGAAAAAAACAGAGTGCAATACCTGAGACTGAATATGCATAACATTTGGTCTCCAAGGATAAGCAACAGAGAAAAACACAAATTTACCAGGCCAATAAGACATATAATTATAGGTCAAAATAACAGAAGACTCTAGAATCACAGCAAATATTTACTTGAGAAATAAGTGTACTACTTATTTCTCAAGTAAATATACTTAAAAGGGAAAACTTCAGAAAATTTCTAGCTCATGGTCTTAAAGTTGCTGAGGACATAGTAGCATCTTCCATGGTACAGGTGGTTGTGGAAAGAGATGCAAGATCAAAAAAGAGTATGCATTAACCAAAAAGAGGAAGAGAAAAGAAATCTGACTTATGGGCTTGAATGAAGGCAATCCATAAAGCAGAAAATAAACTAGTAGAGCAGAAGACAATGCAGAGCTCCCATGTGGGGAAATGCTACATGGGCAAAGACTTAACAGACTCCAAAACAAAGAGAAAAGATGAACAAAAAGTACTAAAGGAAGAAAGGAAACATCATCACTGGAAACAGAAAAGGGTAAGTTTATCCCAGTTTTAGAAAGCTGTTACACCAATACACAATTTAAGTCAAACAGGAATTTTTCAGACTTGAAATTTCTATATCATTCTTCAGAGGACTTGACAATCTGGCAAAAACAAGCAGAAGAAAATCTCTGTCCCCCAAACCTGGAAAATAAAAAAAAAAGAGAGATATAAGCAAGTCATAACCATAACTTGGTTTTCTTAGCAAAATAGCATCTGACACCCAACTTACATCATCTAAGGCGTAACAGAAGATTTTTCTTTCTGGAATCTGAGCAAATGAAAATACTCAACAAAAGTAACAACAAGAAAGAGATACTGCACTCACTGAAACAAAAACAGCAAGCTTAAAAAACAATGATTCAAAACTCAGAAGGACTGGAATATAAATCTTTAAAGGTGTCCAAAGTATAAAACAAAAAACAAAGTAAAGGAAAACAAGTAGCCCAGACCATCTAAGAATCTAATAGGTGAAATTGCAGAATGAAGGAGTAAAGGAAACAGAAGGAAAAAAAATATCAAATACCTCAAAATGTTTTCTAAAATGGAAGGCCGTACATTTGTAGAGCATTAGGGTCCACTGACACCCATATGCACATCCACCTAGCACATCCTCCATCACTGTGAGTTTTTTCCTTTTCTTTTTAACTCTGAGCATTTCAAAAAATCCTGTGAGATAACAAATGATTTGAAATCAGAAAATTTTTGACCTTCTCAACAGCAAGACTGGAAACCAGAACATAACAGAGCAATGATGAAGAAAGTAATTTACAACCTGGAATTCTACTGGAAGATGTTCCTCAGGAAGAATGACAAGGAAAAGGCAGGCATAGGAATCCAACACAGGAAAAAGGCAAAGGGAATTCCTGGAATATGTGAAGGGAGATCCCTGGCTGGTAGGTAAGGAGTCTCAAAAGGTACCCCCTAACAGAATAACTTTCCATCTGGATCTATTAGAGCAGATTTCTACAACTAAAAGAGTTTGGGATTTAATGAGAAATAAGTACATAGAAAATTAAGCAAACATTTTAAAACAATGAAAAGGAAGGGAGCGCAGACAGGACAGTGGAATGAATCTGACATAACTTTCCTATGTACATATATGAATACACCATAGTGAACCCCCACATCATGCACAACCATAAGACTTGGATCCTAATTAGAAGAAGATATACTCCAAGTTTGTATAAATATGTCAAAATACACTCTACTGTCATGTATATCTAAAAAAGAACAAATACAATTTAAAAAATAAATAAAGGGAGAACAAAAAGTTTTCAGAAAAGGAAAAGGACTCATAAAATTCAACTTGGCTCAGGTGTGAATGCCATTAACAAGCTCATCATCACACTAAAAATGAAGACTGGCAAAGTTACAGCCACATGATGAGGTGTGGGATAAGAATAGACGTAATGGCACACCTAACCTATGGAAAATCTATTAATATTTACAACTTATAAACCAAAAAGGAGAAGCAAAAACCTGAACATTCCAAAATGCATACTTATTTCAAAGCAACATATTGTACGCAATTCAAAAAAATTTTTTTAATAGAGCAAAAATCATAGAGGTTTGATGAAAATACCAATCAAGGCAGCTAACTCAACTGAAAATGGTAGCTCCAGTGAAGGCAAAATGTTAAGAAAGGAATAGAGTTCCTTTTTCTGAGCAAGTCTCATGAAGCTATTTGACATTTTCAAATTTATGACTTAAAAAAAAGACCATCACTGCTAAAACAAAAAAATTTAAGCTAGTAAAAGCAGAAGTGCCACACAAGTGTATTCAACTTGATGCTATGGAAGGCTGGTATGGGGGGAAAAGAAAAGCACATTTTTTTAAACAATGAAATATATTGGGTTGATTAGAAATTATGGATATATGGAACAGAAAATGAAGATTTGATATAAGAAAAACTGTAAAGAACAAAAGAAACAAATTAATTACCAATGAAAGTAAACTTTTCTAACTCCAACCTCAAAAACAAAAAACAAAAAAAAGCCCCAAATAATCTGATTAAAGAATGGGCAAGACTTGAGTAGACATTTTTTCAAAGAAGATCTACAAATGACCAGCAAACATGAAGTAAAGTCACTGATAATCAGGAAACTTCACGTTGATTAGGATGGCCATCACAAAAAAAAAAAAAAAAGAAAGAAAGAAAGAAAAAGAAACAATATAAAATAATTGTTGGTGAGAAGTTGAAGAAATTGAAACCCCTGTGCACTATTGGTGGGATGATAAAATGGTACAGTCATTGTGGAAAACAGTATGGAGTGCCTCCAAAATGAAAAATAGAACTACCATAGGCTCCAGAAATCCTACTATCCCACTCCTGGATATATTTCCAAAAGAATTAAAAATGGGATCTCAAAAAATTATTTTTATACCCTTTTCATGGAACATTATTTACAATACTCAAAAGACAGAAGGAAACTCAAGTATGCAATGAACACACAAACAAAACGTGGTATATACATACTATAGAATATTATTCAGACATTAAAAAGAAGAAAATCCTGACATATGCTATAACATGGATGAACCTTCAGGAAATTTTGCTAAGTGATGTAAGCCAAACACAAAAACAACAAATATTATACAATTCTAGTTATATGGTACCTACAATAATCAAATTCATAGACACAGAAAATCCAATAGTGGTTGCCAGGGACTGAGAGAGGATGGTAGAATGGGAATTCTTTTAACGGGCATTGAGTTTCCACTTTCTAAGATGAAAAGTATTCTAGAGATTGGTTTCATGCTAATGATTTGAATGTGTCCCTCAAAAGTTCATGCATTGGAGACTTAATACCCAGATTCATATGTACGTGGAGGTGGGATTTTTCAGAAGGAATTAGGAGTAGATGAGGTCATGAGGCACTAGTGGCTGTATTTTTTTCCATATTTTGTTATTGGTGCATTATAATTGTACATAATGGTGGGATTCTGTTTATATATTTGTACATGCACACAATTTAACAATATAATTTGACTAACATAATTACCCACTATTCCCTTACTATAGTGCCATTATAAGAAGAGAGAGGCCCACACTGTCACACTTGCTCTTACCTCACCATGTGATGCCCTCTTCCATTCTATCATGCAGTCAGAAGGCCTGCATCAGATGCTCATACATTGATGTTGAACTTTGAAGCCTACAAAACCATGAGCCAAATAAACCTCTGGGTTTTTTTTGCTTTTTTAATATTTAATTGATTTTATTTTTTAAATACATGACAGTGGAATGCATTACAATTCTTATTACACATATAGAGGACAATTTTTCATACCTCTGTTTATATATAAAGTATGTTCACACCAATTCATGTCTTCATACATGTACTTGGGATAATGATGTCCATCACATTCCATCATCCTTGCTAATCCCCTGTTCCCTCTCTTTCCCTCCCATCCCTCTGCCCTATCTAGAATTCATCAATTCCTCCCATGTTCCCCCTCCCTCCTTATATCAGAGAAAACATCGGCATTTGTTTTTTGGGGATTAGCTTACTTCACTTAGCATTATCTTCTCCAGTGCCATCCATTTACCTGCAAATGCCATGATCTCATTCTCTTTTAATCCTGAGTAAAATTCCATTGTGTGTGTATATATATATATATAGATATAGATATAGATATATATATATATATATATATATATATATATATATATATATACATACATACATACATATAGCCACATTTTTTTTTATCCATTCATCCACTGAAGGCATCTAGGTTGGCTCCACAATTCAGCTATTGTGAATTGTGCTTCTAGAAACATTGATGTGGCTGTGTCCCTATAGTATGCTGTTTTTAAGTCCTTTGGGTATAGATTGGGTTATTTGTTTTTTTGGTGCTTAGCTTTTTGAGTTCTTTTTATACCCTAGAGATTAGTGCTCTATCTGATGTGTGAGGGGTAAAAATTTGCTCCCAAGATGTAGGTTCTCTATTCTCCTCACAGATTATTTCTTCTGCTGAGAAAAAACTTTTTAGTTTGAGGCCATCCTATTTATTGATTCTTGGTTATAATTCTTGTGCTACAGGAGTCTTATTAATGAAGTTGGGGTCTAATCCCACATGATGAAAATTAGGGCCTACTTTTTCTTCTATTAGACGCAGAGTCTCTGGTTTAATTCCTAAGTCCTTGGTCTACTTTGAGTTGAGTTTTGTACATGGTGAGAGACAGGGATTTAATTTCATTTTGTTGCATTTGTATTTCCAGTTTTCCCAGCATCATTTGCTGAAGAGGCTATCTTTTCTCCAATGCATGATCCAGAATAGCTAAAGCAATCCTTAGCAGGAAGAGTGAAGCAGGTGGCATCACAATGCTAGACCTTAAACTATACTACAGAGCAACAGTAACAAAAACAGAATGGTATTGGCACCAAAACAGACTGGTAGACCAATGATACAGAATAGAGGACATAGAGATAAGCCACAAAAATCACAATTACCTTATAAACCTCTGGGGGGTTTTTTTGTTTGTTTGTTTTTGAGAGAGAGAGAGAGAGAGAGAGAGAAGAGAAGAGAAGAGAAGAGGAGAGGAGAGGAGAGGAGAGGAGAGGAGAGGGAGAATTTTTTAATATTTTATTTTTCAGTTTTCGGTGGACACAACATCTTTATTTTTATGTGGTGCTGAGGTTCGAACCCAGCGCCCTGCACATGCCAGGCAAGCGTGTTACCGCTTGAGCCACATTATAATTTACCTAGCCTCCAGCATTTTGTTATAGTAACAGAAGACAGATTAAGATACTGCACAACAATGTGAATGTACTTAACATTACTGAACAGTATAGGTAGATTGTTAAGAGTATAGACTTCATATGTAATTTACCACAACTTAAAAAAAATTCTGCAGCTTCTAGGAAAAATATTAAACAAATGATCTACAGTTGAAACATATGTCTAAGTCACTGAAATTTTATAGGAAAACAAAATCAAGTAGGGGAAAAAATCAAATTTCAAGGTAAAAACAACTGAGCCAGACATAGCTCTCATTCAGCAATAACAATAAAGACAAAGGACTATTTGCAGGACTCTGTCAGAAATATGGAATAACTCAAAAAAATCTCCATTCAAGTAACTGCTGTTACTTGCAATTGCAACAATAAGACACTTCTAATTATAATCTGGTTTTATTTCACGCTGAAAAATCTACTTGACGTCACAATGCAGCTATACATATGACAAACCACAATAATATGCTCAGTACTGCTTCAGTCCATGTAAACACAGGATAACTGTGATGATAATGGTGACAAAAATGCAGTTATAACTGCCCAAAAGAGCTATAAAATGGAAATACATAGCTAATGAGTGGAAAATCATAAGAGGAGAAAATTCTTCACATTTCGAGAAAGGAGCTAATCAATACTTCTTATTTTTAAAGTTGATAAAAATAACAATTTCAGCTTTAAAGTAGCAAAAGGGAAGGAAAGAGGAAAACGGGATGACCAAGGAACAACCACACTAACCTTTTTACCTAGGCTACCATTCTTACCAGAGTTGCCTGTACCACTAGAGAGGCAAATGGCCCAGCTGGGATGGGATCAGAGTCCATTTGCTTCACATGCAGTGTTAGAATAAAGAAATTAGAAAAGCACTGGAGAAATCAATTAAGTTTTTCATGTTTTTATTTATTTATTTATTATTTCTTACATACAACACAATAGAGGAGTGCATTACATTCATAATTTTTTTGCATTGCAATTCTTAATACACCTTTATACCACAATTTATCAAATCTCTGTGCCCACTCAAGAAGACAAGTATTCCATGTTAACTCTTTCCATGTACCTCTCCAGCTACTCATTCCAAGCTTTTACTTTACATTTGTCCTAAAAGTTAATCTTTCTTTCCATATGGCACAAAGCTGATGCATTCAAGGGAAGGAACATGCCAGCACACCCTGCTAATGGGGACTGCAGAAAAGAGAAACACACTTAACGAGTCTGCACTATTTTACAAGTCTTTTATCAGTTCACACTCCCATATTCTACAAACTGCAGAAATAAGTCAAAAATTATACAAATAAACTCCCTGTCCTGATTTCAAGACTGGATGGACAAGCATACAGTTTTCATTTCAGAAGCATTCCTGATGGAAAGAAATGCTGTCTCAAAACTCATAAAAATAACCAGGAATGGCAAGACACGATTTATGGAAAAATCCCAGAACAGTAGTCACTAAAAAGGCAAATGAAGTATTGCCCAAACCCTGCTTACAGTCTCAGGGCCAGGCTACTTTGTGTTATTATGCTTAGAAAATGGGGAGAATCTCTCCTTGAACAATAAGATCAAGAATTGGGTAGAACTGTAAATTTTTGAGTTAAATAAAAAATGAAGTTAAGCAAGTATGATAAGTCATGAAGGAAGAAAGCAAAAAAAGAAGGAATGGGATCAACATTTTAATGGGAATAAAGGAATGGAAGTCCATAAAGAAGACTGAGAAGATCCTCTTGGAAAGTAGAAAGAAAAAAAAAAAAAAAACAGAATTCATCTCTGAGTAAGAAATAGGCTTAATCCTATCCTGTTTCTTTCCATAGCCTGAAGTCACAGTGTCTAAACCCCTCATCTTCTTAGTCTTAGCAAGCCATGACTCTCAGCCATTTTGCACAGGGATGAAGAACAATAGAAGGATAGATGCATTTAGGACTTCCCCTTAAGGTAGGAGGCACACTAAAGGACACAGTGGATTCATGTCCACTGTGGCATGTTTGAGATAGGAGCCGCTGAGCCAAGCTGGGGGTGATTTCAGTCCAAAGTTTTCAAGACAACAAGAATTACAACCTCTACAACAAAGCCTCAGACAAGATAGACTTTTCCAACCATAGCAGACGGAGGATTCTAGGAAAACGCCTCCTTCTAAGAGTATGCTAAGAGTATATGCAAGTCTAACATCAGAAGTAGTTGCTGAATAGCCAAAAATAGAAGGGAAATTAATATGTATATGTATATTCATATTGGTAGAAGTGGCGGGAAGGGAAAGAGGGAAGAAGAGAGACCAAATGGGGATGGGAACAAAGTGTCGAAACAGCTAGTCAGAATATAGAAGTCTGTGGCTGTGGCAGGAACAGTGATTCAGCCCAGAATAACAGTTTTTCAACAACAGAGGGTTCTGTTGACATAGGCATCTTCCATTATTTAGGGAGTTTAAAATTCATTTTTCAAGTAGTTTCAAATTAAAGTACCTTTGATGGAATGCATCAAAATCAATTCTGAATCCTTGAATGAATAAACAGTGATTTTAAAACTGTACCTCAACATTAGAAAGTTATATTTGAAAGACAGTTTTCTGATGGGTTTAAACATAATGTAGTTTCCTAGGTACTCAAAATATCTGTGGTGCAATGCATTTGTTATAATCTTCCTAAAATACATTATGGATTTGTGTATGTGCGCGCGTGTGTGTGTGCACATGCGCACACAGGTGTGTCTATGATTGCATCAAGATCCTAAAATGTATGCTGAATCAGAAGCTATATAACTCCACATTATACTATAAAACTATTATTAAGAGCAAAGATTTTTCTCCAAGGATATTTAATGCAAAATTGCATGCAAGTGGAAAATTGTAGAACTAATCTTAACATCCATTAATGTGGTACTTGTCGACTGAGTTATTAAAATGAGCTATTGTATATTTACATGCAATTCAATTTTACATAGCCAATAAAATTAAACTGTGTTTAAATATTTATCTCCTATTTAGGAAAACATACACATAGAGAAAGATAATAATATATACATATATTTGATTTGCCCATACCACTCTGAGGTGGTATGGGCAATTTAATTTTCTGCCAAAAAAGAATGTACAGGGCTAAGATGAAGTAATATAAACTAGATATACCTGTCTAAATACACAACAAATAGTAAGATAAAATATACAAAGAACTAGACATTGGGCAACACAGGCCAATGATCCCTGAGAGGTGGGAAAAGAAACATGGGCTCTGTGATTGCCCTAGCTTCCTGCCTCAGGAGTGCCCAGGCCATAGGCCAGGGGAAATGTAGATAGAACTCAGGAAACTTAGGTGAAAAGACAGGTTTGAGAATCCCAGAATCTCAAGGAAGCTGCAGCTCACATACTAGAGTACCAGAGAGGAGACATAAATGCAGAAAACTCCAAAAATATGCCAAGTATCTTCTTTGAACACATGTGAGAAAACAGAGGCCAGGGAAATATCAACTTGAAAGAATGACAAGGAATGGTACCTGATGCTCACACAGAGCTAGGAATCAGTCTCTGTTCCCATCTGCAGGACCAGAAAACCTCATAATTCATGGGACATTGAGTAGGGTACTCATAAGCATGTTGCCTAAGCAGTGGGAAACAATTAGCCCTAGACTAAACATTGACCTGATCATGCCTAACAAATCATAAAAGCAAGACATAAAAAAGCAAATTGTTTCCAAGTAATTAACTGTAACTTAGAATAAAGCTTGAGATTATTTATATGAACATAAAAATATCAGCATTCAATAGGGTAAAATTCACACAGTCTGGCATCCAATCAATGATTACTGCTCATACAAAGAAGCAGGAAAATAAGACCCACAATGTCGAAAAAAATCACTTAGTTGAAACAGACCCCAAACAGATACACAGGCATTAGAAATGACTAGGCACATTAAAATTTATTACAAGTATATTCCAAGCATTCAAAGAATTAAGGAGATATGTAAAAGACATTTAAAAAAACAAATACAACTTCTGGAGACAAAAATACAATGTACAATATAAAGAAAACATAAACATTGGATGAGATTAACATAAAATTTGACATTGCAGAAGAAAAGACTAATGATATAGTAAAAATAGATACTACCCAAAATTAACATTAAAAGAAAAAAGAAGAAGACAAGATAGAATATTAGTAAACTACAGGAAAATTTCAAGTGGACTACTTACATCTTTTCCTAAAGAGGAAAACAGAAAAAAAATTGAAATATAAAGAACAAAATTTCCAAATTTCATTAAACCTATAAACTCACAAATTCAACATGCTTAATGAACCACAAGCACAAGAAACATCACAAAATGGTAAAGAGAAATCTTAAATTCACCAAATGAAAAAAAAAGACATGTGGCTCAAAGAGGAATATGGATAGGATGATAAAAGATTTCTCATCAGAAACAACACAAGCAAAAAGACAGAAATCAACTTCTTTGAGGTAATGGAGGGAAAAATTGTTAATCCAGAATCTGATATTCATGGAAACTTTCAAAAACAAAAGTAAAACACAAATGTTTTCAGACATTAAAAAGTTCATCATAAGCAGCTTTGGACTGCACAGATGTTAAAAAGGAAGTCTATCAGACAGAAGGAAAGTTATATCAGATGAAAATATGGATCTCTACAAAGAATGAAGGACATTAAAATGGTAATAACACAAATAAATGTTAAAAAATCATTTTCTTATCATATAATCTCTTTAAGATATAAATGACAACCCACAGAACAGGAGAGAACATTTACCAATGATACCTGATAATAGATGTATCCAAAATATATAAAGAACTCTTAAAACCCAATAAAAAATAGATAAGCTAATTTTAAATTTTTATTTTATTTTCCTAAGAAATATAAAAATGACCCTTAAGCATGAAAAGACATATGGTATCATTAGCCATAAGGAAAGCAGAAATCAAATACACAGTAAGATATCAATTTGCAACCACTAGGATAATTATAATTAAAAAGACAGAAAATAGCAAGTATTGGTGAGTATGTGGAAAATTGGAACTTCAATGCATTGCTGATGGAAATGTAAAATGTTACAACCATTATGAAAAACAGTCCAGCAGTTCCTCAAAATATTAAACATAGTTTCCATATAACCCAATAATTCCATTTCTAGACTCAGTAGAACTTAAAATATATATCCACACAAAAATTTGTCTGAGAATGTTTGCAGAAGCATTATTCAAAAATCATCAAAATGTGGAAACGATACAAATTGTTGAATGGATAAAAATATGATATTTCCAAACAATGAAATATTATTGGGCAATAAAAGTATGAAGCAATGATAAATGCTACAGAATGCATGAACCTTGAAAACATTATACTAAGTGAAAGAAACTAGTCCTAAAAGGTCACATATATTATGAGCTGTTTATATGAAATGTACAGGATAGGTAAGTCTACAAGACAGAAAATACATTAGTGTTTTCCAGGGTCTTGAGGAAGTAACTGATGATGGGAATGGGTTTCTTTTGGGATGATTACAATTCTTGACTGAAGTGATATTTCCCTAATTTGAATATATCCCCCCAAAATCATTGATTTTTTACTTTAAATGGTGGAATTATATGATGTTTGATATCTCAATAAAGCTGTTAAAAACATAATCAACAAAAATAATAATAATGGTTTTTATTACAAAGGTAAACATGAAAAAATTAAAAGAGAATAAAGATAGTATACTACTACTCAGGTTCTTATTCTATACATAAAGAGGTACACTTACATGTATCCTAGAAGAAAGTAAAGCCTACTATAAACACTGAATCAGACACTAAAAACAAAACTAAGAATATAGCTAATGTGCCAACAAGATAAAATGAAATCATAAAATACACCAAATACCAAGAAGAAAAAAGACAGATGGGACAAATAGAGAAACAGCAAGATGATAATCTTAAACATAGCATATCAAAACACATAGATACACACTAAATTTTAGTGGTCTAAACAATCTAATTAAAAGGCAGAAGTCTTCAGTTTGAACTGAAAGCAAGCCCAACTCCATGTTCTCTACAAATACCATACAGTAAAAACAGTTTAAAATAAAAGAATGAAAAATACATACCACACTAAAACAAAACAATAAAGCTGAAGTGCCTACATTAATATATGACAGCATACATTTGAGAGTAAAACATAACACTGAGACAAAGGTCATTTTCTAAGAATAAATGACCTATTCATCAACGGATGTAACAATCCTAAAAGTTCATGTATCTAATAAGACTTTCAAAATGTACAAAGTAAAAACTAATAACAGAAGAAATTAATACATCCACAATTATAGTTAGAGATTTCAATTCCCCCATCATTAGTTGACAGAACAGAAAATCAGTAAGGATATGGAGGACTTGGAGAACACAATTAACTTGATCTGACTTTTTGAGAACACTCAACCCAACACCAGCAAAATACATATTCTTTTAAAATACAAAATAGATCACATTCTGGGTTATAAAACAACTCTCAATAAATTTTAAAGGATTTGAGACATTCGAAGTGTGTTCCCTGACTACACTTGAATTAAACTAGAAATCAATAACAGGAAGATCTCTGGTAGGTCCCTCAATGCTGTAAGACTAATTAACCAATCTCTAAATATCTTCCAAATCAAACAAAAAATCCCAGGAAATTAGAAAGTATTTTGAATAAAATGAAGATAAAAATGAAATATATCAAAATGTGTGGGATGCCACTAAAAAGTACCTAAGAGGAAAATCAGAGCATTAAACACCTATAGTAGAAAAGAAAAAAGTCTCAAACAAATGATCTCATCTTTCACTATCACTAGAAAAAGATAATCTAATCAAAACCAAAAGAAATCAGGGAAAAAGAAAGTTATAGATGATAATGAGGACTGTGGATGTGTGTGTGTACATAAATATATTTTTTTTCCTCACAAAGAAACATCTTGTGAAAAAAATCAATAAAATTGCTAATCTTCTAACAAGATTTGTCAGGAAAAAAAGAGAAAACACACAAATTATTAATATCAGGAATGAACAAGTGGTCATCACTGTTGATCCCACAGAAATCATAAGGATAATAAATAGTAAAGACAGTATAGTATGGACATAGAAATAAACAAATGGATTGATGGAACATAACAGAATCCAGGAGTAAATCTACACTTACATGGATAACTAATTTTTGACAGAGGTAAAGTAGGTCATATAATGAAGAAAGGATATACTTTCTCCATTTTTAAATATTAGATATAATTTAAGAATTTGCTAGAACTATCAGCTATCTACATGCAACTAAAAAAAAAATCAGGCTTTGATTAATACTCTATACCACACACAAAAATTAACTGAAATATATCATAGATCTAATATAAAAATTACAACTATAAGACTTCTAGAAGAAAACACAAGAAGTTCTTTTCTACATCCCAGCAACAAAGCAGACAGCTTAGCTCCACCAAGCACTCCCTCCCATAATGTGCCGCCTCATCAGAGACCCAAAATAACACAGTCCACCAACCATGGACTGAAACCTCCCAAAGTAGAATTCAAAGCAAAACTTTCCTCTTTATATGTTAAAAAGAAAAACAGAGAAAATCTTTTTGTACTTGGGAAAGGCAAAGTTTTCTTAGATAAGATACCAAAAGCATGATCTATAAAGAACAAATTGAAAAACTGGATTTCACTAAAATTAAAAACATGCTCTTCAAAAAACACTGCAAAGTAAATGGAAAGACAAGTCACAAAGTGTGAGAAAATACTTTCAAACTATGTATTTATTAAAGGACTCATATCCAAAGTGTATAAAGAAATTTCAAAATTCAGTAAGAAATTGAAGAATTCATTTTTTAAAAGAAACAAAAGATTTGGGCACTTCACCAAAGATAATATACAAATGGCAGATAAGAACTTAAGATCAATTAGGAAAATGCAAATTAAAACCACAATAAGATACTACTACATAGCTACTAAAATAAATAAAATTAAAGCCATAACATACCAAGTATTGCTAAGGATATAAAGGGTCTGTAACTCTCACACACTGATATGGGAACCTAAGATGGAATCTGTTTGGAAGCAATATGACAGTTTCTTTAAAAATGAAACATACACTTATTATCCAGTCCAGTCATTCACTCTTAGCAATCTAACCAAGAGAAAAGAAAGCATATATCTATACAAAGACGTGAGCACAAATGTTTATCCATAAAAACCAAACCTAGAAATAGTCAATTCATAAATAAGTGAATAAACAAGTTGTTGTATAAACATATAATGAAATATTACTCAGCAGTTCTCCTTGAATAGAAAACCCTGGCTTATAAGAAAATGTGACCACAAACAACTAACAACAAATAAAATAAAATAAAATCATACATTTGTAACAAAGCAAGGGAAGTCCAATGTAGGGTATCAGAAACTGAGGTGAAAAGAATATCCCCATGAAAAGGCAGCCCAGAGCACATGTCAGATCCTGAAAGATGATAGGGCATCCAGCGGAGAAGGAGAGAGATGTAGACTCATATTTTTCAACAGCAATGAACTAAGGATTATAAGGATTATAAATGTGTGCTACACAGTGAGAAACCCAGAAATAGTCATATATACATATTTATATATGTATATATACATATAGTATATATATGTATATATATACAAATATACTATATACATATATATACTACTTCAGTATTAATAAGCACACTTAGCGCTTAGATCTAGGTGTCTAAACACCATTCTCTATTGAAAGCAACCAGGCTCTCTGAAGAAATGTCTGGTTCTAGAGCTGAAGCCAATGATATACATGATGCTCTAGAACATCTCATATAGAGTGCAGCTAATTAAGACAGCACTTAACAAATATGGGAACGTATGAAAAGGACAGAGAAACTCATTTAAAATATATCCACTAGGGGCTGAGGTTGCGACTCAACAGTAGAGTGATCGCTTAGCACGTGAGAGACCATGGGTTTGATCCTTAGCACTACATAAAAATAAATAAGTGAAATAAAGGTATTGTGTCCAACTACTACTAAAAAAATAAATATTAAAAAATTTTAAGACATCATTCATAACTGTGAAAAACATCCGAATCATGAGTTCATTTTAGTAAAGTTTGATTTTAGATGAATATTTATATAGACTCAAACACTTCCCCACAAAATACCTATTAATTACAAAGGGTAAAACTCTATGGTACAGAAGTCTGGAAAGAATCACTTTAATTATCAAAGTAAATATCCACAGTAACAGGACAAATTGTTATTGTGTGATACTTGGTAGTATGCAATGAGAATATCACTTCTGTGACACTCCTGTCAAAAGCTCATAATCTAAATTTAATTCTGAGAAAACATAAAACAAGCCCAAACTGAGAGTCTTTCTATAGAATAACTAACTGGCCTATAATCAGGGTCATGGGGAAAAAAAATCCCTGAGAAGCTATTCCATATTAAAAGAAATGAAGTGGAAATGGACTACTGAATGCAATGCAAGATCCCAGACTAGAAATGGAGTAAATTATGTGACGTGCATGCACGAATAGGTCACAACAAGCCCCACCTCCACGCATAACCACAATGCATTAATAAAAACATTTTTTAAAATTCTGAATTATATTCTTTGCTATCAAGGATACTGTTGTAACAATCTGGGAAAACTACAATGGGATCTAAAAATCAGTAAAATAATGTTAATTTACTGATTTTGATGGTTATTTATGACTGTATGGAAGAATACCTTTGTTTATAAGAAATATAAAATAGTGTGAGGGTATAAATATAAACAATCCTTCCTTCCTTCCTTCCTTCCTTCCTTCCTTCCCTCCCTCCCTCCCTCCCTTCTTTTTCTTTCCTGTACTGGGACTTGAACCCAGGGGCACTTTGCCACTGACCTACAACCTCAGCCCCTTTTTATTTGAGACAAGATCTCACTAAATTGCCCAGATTGACCTCGAACTTGGGATCCTCCTACCTCAGTCTCCCTCATAAGCAGATGAGATTATAGGCATGTGCCATAGAGCCCAACACGAACAATTCACTCAATTGACTTGATGAGCTAAGAAGTTCTTTACACTTTTGTACTGCACACTTGCAACTTTTCTGTAAACTTCAGAGGCAACAGGGGGCGGGGAGCAGGGAAGGAGGAGAGAGAGAAGTAGAAACATCTAAAATAAAATGTTTTAAATGAAAGGAAGTTTTGTTGGTGCTGCTAACAGTAAGAACAGACATGCCCAGTAATGTTTAATTTAATTTTTTTTTTTATCTGGGAAGAAGTTAGTGTTACAAATTACATTACTATCCCAGACACACATGTGCCTGGTTTTAGAGAAGACAGGAAAAGATGTCTCAGACAAATCACAAAGTTGAAGAGGCAGGTTGCCAAAAGTCAAATAGGTCTTTAGAAAAAGGAGAAGTCTGAACCATAATAAACAGTCCAGGCAGCATTGTACTATCAAGTTTTGCTGTATTTTCAAAAACTACAGAAATTTCCTAGTATTAGATATATTTACTTTCAATACAAAACAAAGAAAATGGCAGATGCTCCAGCCATGTGGCCCTAAGTACTTCTGTTTCCAGAATATAGGAGAAATGTGACAAGGTGCTATGTTCTTTGAAGATGGGAGATTATTCTGCCTACAAGTGAGAATAATCTCTTCCAGATGTTGTTTGGCCCACCATGTGCTATTCAAAAATCTGCAAGTCCTGTTTATTTTCAAAGTTCAAGAGCCAAATAAGAAACCTATTTTTCCTCAATAACCTCTAATTAAACTGGAGATAAAAGTTAGCTTAAAAAAAATCAGTATACAATCTAAGACTAGATTTACACATCCTGCCCAAGTTTTAAAGTGGGGTGAAAAACATACCTGTTGAATACAATCCTATATCTACTTTGGCATGGGGAAAATAATGAGGTACTTAATTTCATTTCCTTTCCTGTTCTCAGTATTAACCATTCTTCCCAAGTGAAATCCCTCTTGGCAATACTGCTGAAACACAGTAAGTATAGAGGAGAACCTCAAGAAAACTAGCACTGTGCTGGAGGATGGATTATTCCTAGCTGGGCTCAAGATATGTAAATATCCCAGTTTCCTGAGAACTCACATCCATGATTTTACCAACCTGAGGGGTCAGTAAGGAAAGGCAGGCCTCATTCTTTAAGATAACAATTCCTTGGGCTCCATTTCAAACAGTACCACTCTGTTGAAGCAATAAGGTAGATCAAGCAGAGAAAATTAATCTACTCTGTTCAGAATGATTTAGTAACTAACCGTGAAAACAAAAATAGAAGCCCTCACTAACTATCGGAATGGTATTCTAACTTCTGTTTTCTTATTATGAAAGGATTTTAAGTATAAGAGTGGACACCCTTTAAAATAATCACTGAAGCTGTTTATTAAGAAAGCAACAGAAAATGGAAAGGAAAAGAAGCTATTTCCTTTAAAAAACAAAAACTGTGAAGAGATAGTTAAACCACAAGGTAGCCACTATGCCTGAGACATGATCTAAAAACAGCTAGGAGGCCCAGTTCTTTAGACTTGAAACCATCTAATCATCAGCTTGAAAGATGCCATCTGCCAGGTCTAGAAGAACACCAGTCATATTCCAAACATGCAGAGAATGGAGAATGCCATACAGAAAACTTCTAGTAGGGTATAAAGGCAGTTAACAGCTAGACCAAAGAAAAGAAACAGTACTGTAATAGCAAAAATGCAATTCTGGCACAAAAGGAATTTATCAAGGAAAAGAAGAAATGTTTTGCTAAGTTGATATTATAATCTTAAAAAAAAAAAAAAACTGGGAAAAGACAATCAAGCAGGCTCCATGGTTGCAGCTTCTACCTGACCAAGAATTCCCTGGGGCTTGAGAGGAAGCAGCATGACAAGGACCATGATTAGTGTGACTGCCATTTTAAAATAAGTCACAGAATACTACTCTATTGTGTAAATATACTCTAACTAGAATACGATATATTCCATGCCTGTATAAGTATATCAAAATGGATTCTGCCGTCATGTTTAACTAAAAATAACCAATAAATTTTAAAAAAGTTTTTTTAAAGGTAAGTCACAGAGACAAAATAAGCAGACAGCAACTTTATAAATCCTTTGTATTCCCACATTTCTCCATTTTACAGTACTGGAGTTCTGTGCTGTAAGAGACAAAATGTGGTGGGTTCAATCCATTGCAAAAAAAAGTGATCCAGGGTTATGAGGAGAGTGGTTTCAAAAAGGTCACCTCTTTGAAGATACACTCCATTTTCTTTGGTGGTGGCTATCGAGGTAACCAGGGTGACATAAACAGGCCCTCTTCCCCCCCAGGGTCTTATGGTTTTGTGATGGAGCCTGCTCTCAGATCCATATTAGATGAACCCGGCTGGCTGGAGTTCACAGCAGCACACTGATTTCTTCTGGCCTCACGCCCACATTGCAGCTGTTTGTACTTATTTGAGGTATGGTGTATTTTGAAACAAAATGAACCCAGATTTCTTCCACTGCCTATCTCAGTGCCTGGTACTGGGAAACTTTAACTCTTTCACAATCAAGCTCCCAACGACTGCAGTGCACCCAATCACATGGAAAAAGACAAACAGGAGACAACAGTACAGACCTGGGATCAGTTCTACAAACAAGAAGCCAATTCAAAGAAAAGGGCAAATATTCCATCATTTCCTTAGTTTTTAGACCCCACCTAGCTCCAAACAAATTTCAATCAGGTTACAAGAGTAATAAATTAAAGTGGGCAAGGGAAAGAGAAATGGGTACTTCAAAACTAAAGGCAAATTTTCCCTCTCAGATTCCTAGTAACTAAAACAAAAAAAGACAACAATAAGCTGCATATAACCATTGAGAGAGAGAGAATATTTTCTTGTAAATATTGATAAGAGTTATCATATGGTACAAAATGTATTATAGGGCTATTTCTTCTATCAACCCTCAGTGAAAGCTGAAGACAAAAATATATGACTCTCCCATGAAACTTCTTAACCACAATTTAACCAGATGTTATATTAGTAAATCCTAGCTAAATATCTATATTTTTATTGTTTTTTAAAACTTTTTATTCGTTCTTTTTAGCTATATATGACAGTAGAATGTATGTTGACAAATCAAACATACATGGAGTATAATTTCATATTTTTATGGTTGTACATGATGAAGAGTTACACTAGTCATGTAATCATATATGAATATAGGAAAGTTTATGTCTGATTCATTCTACTGTCTTTCCTATTGTTATCACCTTTCCCTTCCCTTTATTCCCCTTTGTCTAATCCAGTGAACTTCTATTCTTCCCCTGCCCCCACCCCTGCTTATTTTAAGTTAGCATCCGAATATCAGAGAAAACATTTGACCTTTACTTTTGAGAATTGGCTTGTTTCATTTAGCATGATAGTCTCCAGTCCATCCATTTATCAGCAAATGCCATAATTTCATTCTTCTTTTTGGCTGAGTAATATTCTATTGTATATATGTTCCATATTTTCTTTATCTGTTCATCTGTTGAAGGGCACCTAATATACCTATATTTTTAAAGTCTCCTTTGATTATATGCCATTATCTTAAATCAGAATTCTTTATAAAGATACCTGTATGGGAACAAATTATTACATTATATTTATAGTTATTGAGTGATTGAACCAGTTACAAGGTGAGAATGGAGCAAGCTTTACCACAGAAAATAAAAGCATTGATTTCTGCACCCTACCAAAGGCCTACAGAATCAAAATCTATGTGGATGGGAACCATGAACCTGTATTTCAAAAGTGCCCAAAGTTGGTCCAGGTTGAAAGCCAGGTATGCTATTACATTAGACTAGTTTTTCTCACACTGTACCTACAGGATCCTGAATTCAATGGAGGGCTTGTTCAAACACAAGTAGCTGGACCCCACCCCCACTGAGGCTCTGATTTGGTAGGGCCCAAGAAATTGGATTTACTAAAAGGTTCCCAAGTGATGCTGGTACCACTCACCCTGTGGCCACACTTCAAGAAACACTAGACTGTCCCTTCAATACATCAGTAGGCTCAAATGGCCTTTGATATGACTCAAGGCCCTATGGTCTCTGTTAAAGTATTCAGTATTGTTGAACAAAAGCGGTTTCATGTATTTTTGATCCCCCACATAAAAGGTAAAGTTGGCATTTTCTTCAAAAAACTAAAATAAATTGGACTTTAATCCAAATTGAGGGCCATTTCACCTGTTCAATCCTCAGGACTGCCAGAAATTTTCTAAGGAGAGAACTTCTGAATTATTCAATAAAGGCTTTAACTTAAATGCTACAGACCAGTGAAGAACAACTCTGAGAGCAGGTGTTACCATTTATAAATCTTGGTCATTAAGAATAAATACAAACACACTTAATGAGGTGCCTGAGAAGATGTTATTTTTGAACAGGACTTCATCCCAGCATGTGTCCCACAGGATTAAGAGACTGACAAAATGTGCCCACCACATCACTTTATGACCTGACCTGAAGAACGAAGCCTATTGATGCTGTCCATCTTAACAGTAGCTTGTTGCCAAAAGCAACAGCTTTAGTTTGCCCAAAGTCAACAGCAAGCTCTCCTTGAACAAAAGGACTGACTTCCTAAATCCACTTATTGTTCATGAGCATAAGATCATATCATAGCTCAACTGAAAAGGCAATATCCAATCTATACTAAGGTTTTATTGTTGTTTTCATCATTAAAATTGTTAAACTACAAGTTTAAAAGAAGACAGAGGGATGTGGACAAAGGAGGGCTTTATATCACTTGCAAATGAAATATGATCTGTCAAAAGACAATTTACATAATACATTATTCTCTGGGTGGCTGTATCAATCCTCTTAAGAAACACTGAAGTCTAAAATCTTTGAACTCAGTTCAACCCAGAGAAGGTTCACTAGGATCAAAAGCTGTGGTTAAACTGCAAATGATGATAAACTGACTTCTGAATAAAGATGACATCAGCTCAATTTCTCCATATATCCTCACCCAATTTCCAGGTAAAATACACACATACACACATACTCTCTCTCTCTCTCTCTCTCTCTCACACACACACACACACACACAGATAAAAACACAAAATGGCTCTGAAACTGAGAACAGCCAGCAGGTTCATAAGAACCTGGGAGTGATAGCTATTAAGTAAGTGCAGATGGAGAGGAATTAAAAGTAATTAGTGTTCAATAATTGCTTGCTGAAAAAGAACACCTTGAAGGTAGGAGGGTCAGACCTCCCCCACTCTACCTCATTTTCCAGAATATGGGGACCAAAAAACAAAAACAAAAAAACAGGACCATCACACTGTGCAGCTCTACTTTCTGAAAGAGCCTGACAGCTGTCGATTTGCTTTAGTTGATCTGACAATGTATTATTGACTGTATGGCTTAAACAACAAGCATTTATTTATCACAGTTCTGCAGCTGGAAGTCTAAATTCAGGGTACCAGCAAAGTTGGGTTCTGGTGAAGACCCTCTTTTGGGTTGCAGATGGCCATCTTCTCATTGTATCCTCACAAGTACAACAAAGGGTAGAGAACTCTCTGGGATCTCTTTAATGAGGGCACAAACTCCATTTGTGACCTCATCACTTCCCAAAGGCCTCACCTCCTAATAATATTACCTTGGGGAAAGGGATTTCAACATACGAATTTTGGGAGGTCACAAACATTAGTCTATTACATCACTATAACCCCACTCCCAATTTTCCCGTCACTTTCAGAAGTTCTGAGCAAAGAAGTTTTCTCATGAATCAGTAAGCATAATAAGTCATCCATTGGTTGGTTCATGACCTCCTGAATGTGGGAGAAGAAAAGTCCATTTCTAGAGGATTTTCTGTGTACAGGAAGGATTCTAACAAGAAGACTGTCCTTGTCACTAACTATGTCTCTTAGTATTAACTTATAACTCAGGAAGCAATGAGCCTCACTTTGATTAGGGGCCTTCTTTGAGGAACAGGACAAGATTTTTCTCCTGTTTCAGAAGTCAGGGCACAGAGCCTCTGAGGTGATCATGGGACATCATCCTTGTCAACACTGCTGGTCGCTCCTACCCAAGGACACCCAGCCAAGTGAGCTGCAACCCGGCCAATGTTGCACCACTCCCGTGGGTGTGTGCCAGTGTGGAGCTGTGCCTGCCCCAAAGAGAAAGGCTTTGAAACCTGGTGGGAATTCCACTGCTAGTAAGTGGAGCCTAGCTTAACTCCAAAGTCAAGGCCTGCACTGTCCAACATGACAGTTACTCACCTATGTAGACAGTGTAGAAACAGAACATTGCAATCATTGCAAAAATTTCTATTGAGCTGAGCACTCTGGCACATGCCTGTAACCCCAGTGTCTTGGGAAGCTGAAGCAGGAAGATGGCAAGTTTGAGACCAGCCTGGGCAACTTAATTTAAATAAAAAGGGCTGCGATGTAGCTCAGTGGTAGAATGAGAATTAACCCTGGATTTAATCCCTAGTACTAAAAAATAAATAAAAATTTCTATTGACAGCCCTGGAATCCTATCCATAGAAACTATGAACTAGAAGAAAACTTCAATTAAAACAGAAGTACTGTTATCTCTCCATCAAAACGTAGTCTCCAGGGAGCTGTCATTTTGCAGTCAGAATTAAATCGAAATAAAATGTATCTAGAACCATGTAAACACTAAGATGTTAATAAGCTGATAATTAACCCTTTTTAAAAAGTTGTGTTTTCTGTTTTTTAATGTTAAAACCAATCACATGGAAATACTGAGCTATTCTAAATAATACTCATAAAAAGGAATAGGCTTCTCAACAAGAATATTTTCATTAATGTCAGAAAAAACAAGAATGACACTATTATCCCTATTAACAGACAAGTTAATTCATTCAATAAGACAACAACAGATAACATGTGAGGGGTAGAAGAGCCAAAACTGTCATTTGCAATCAAAATCGTTATCTATATTCAAAACCCAAGGCAGTCTATAAACCAACCTGATCCTACGCTTCAGATGGAACTGCTACAGACCAAAATAGCCAAGACAATTTGAGAGAGCAGAAGGAGAGGACTTTATTTACAGAGAGCAGGGCTTATGTGAAGATTTGCAATGAGGTAATGTGATATTTGTTCAAAAGTAGACATAAAGAGATGCACAGTGTCAAGACAGAACCTTACAAATATGACAGTCATGACATTACAGTCGGGACATAAAAGGATTGAAATAAAATGGTCTCAGACAAAAAGGAAAGTGTATGTAATGAGACCTCCAACATCACACTACACCCAGAAATAGCATCCAAGTAGTTAATAGACCTGGGCCTGATATGATGAGCTTAAGAAAACACCAAGGACATGTGTGTGTCTCCCTTTCTTTAAGCCTCATTCCTGAACTCTTCCACTGCTATTCTATGTTAAGCATCACGTGTAGGGAAAGCTGCATATTATTTCCTGAAATGACACAGAAACAAGAAGTTAAAAAGTTGATCGTGCTTGAAGATATCTTTGACACTTAAAACTAACCACTGGCTTCCTTCCACTCCAAATAAAGTCAGGGAAAGTTCCTGATTCAGCAAAGAGGCAAAAAGCCCATTCAGGATTCTGTCTTAAAAATAAGATGCTGTTTCTCAAAGGTTATATTAATGGATAACTAAAATATGCTGGATAGAAATTTCTATATAAAAACTCATAGGAATGTAGCCATCAAATGCAGAATAAGACTTAGTTTTTGATATATGCTAAACTTGTTTGGAAATTAAATATTTTATTTACATAAAAATAATGTTTCCTTTAAAAATTCTGTCTTAGGGCCAGGCACAGTGGTGCACCCCTGTAGCTCCAGCACCTTGGAAGGCTAAGGCAGGAGGATTGCAAGTTCAAGGCCAGCCTGGGCAACACAACAAGACCCTGTCTCAAAATAAAATAAGGCTAGGGAGATAGCTTATAGTAGAGTACACCTGGGTTCAATACCAGTACCTCAAAAAAAAATCTTTCTTTGAACTTCCTTTCCTTTAGGTTTGTAGTTCACTTTATATAATAAAATTGGTGTCTCAACTGATTAACAACAGTAACAACTCCTGCAGGAATACTCAATTCCCGAAGCAATTTTAACATGGTCATTTATAAAATATAAATGAAATACAAAACCATTTATATTTTTATTTAAAAAGGGATAGAATTTTAATTAATATTCATATGTATACTTTCCTTGAGAAACCAGTTTTCAAGCATGCTCCTAAACCACTTCAATTGATACTCTAAATAATACAGTCCATGTATAGGAACTCTAGCTATCTTGAAGAAAAATAATCATTTAATTTTACCAGACACCATTCATGGGATGCCAAAGTTCATCACACAAAACCAGAAGTATAACCGATTGTGAAAACCAATTTCTGAACAAATTTATCTTTAAAAATGGGAAAACCATTACAGGAGGTAAACTAGCAATGGGGGCAGTGAGGATGAACATAGTGCAATGTCCACCACTTTTTGAGAGTTAGATAGGTAGGTTTTATATTAATCCTAATCAAAGTCAGGATAAATCAAGGGACCTAAAACCATAAACAGAGATAAGAATTTTCCTGCTAATAGAAAAAAGCAATCATAACTGTCCATAAAGAGGGCCAGGCCCTAAAACGATGTGTTCATCCAAAGCCTAAAGCACTATGGATGTGTGACTTCTAACATAGAAGTGTTGGTTACAACAAGCCTAATTTGAATATCTAGATGAAGGTATCAAGGAATCCTGGCAGGTCATCAGGAGCCCTTTGAGACTGGGAATCCTTTACTGCTGGGGAATCAACAGGAAAGTATTTAAACCAGAGATTCAGTCAAGGAGGAAGGATTTTAGCTGCCCTGAGACCTGGAGTTTAGCAAGCAAGTCAAAACACTCTGGAGTAAGACAGAGTCCAAAGATACTCACATCTCAAGTAAAGGCTGGCACAAATGAGACCAGCAGGGTGGCACAAGAATGATACTGGAACTCATCCTTTAGGGACACCACATGTAACTTTCTTAATAGAAGGAAACACAAACCAAAAGAGAAAGGGCTATATAAGAGTTATAAACACATAGAAATCACTGAGGATGTCTTAAAGAATTTTCCTACCTACAAGGAAAATTCCTTCTCTTTGGAGGAAGGAGGATGAGTACAGCGAACCACTATATAGACTCAGAGACTAAAATTGTGGAGTAATCACAGAATGGACAGAATCTATCCAGTGCCAATGCAGTGTGGTGAGATCAGGAGCTCCCTCCTTCCCAAGAACTCTATCCTACAGAGCTAGAACATGAGATCCAAACCTGTCTTTATGGGTGAAGATGAGATGCTAGAGCCATGTACCTTATGAATTCTCTCCCCAAACCTATGGCTGTGTCTCAGACTCATGTGGACCACAAAGACAAGGAGCTAATGGAAACAAGTATTAAGTTAAGCTAAGCAGTTAATAACTCAAGTTATTTACATAATCTTTGACCACTGTTCAAATCAACATGTAATTTTCATACACTGTTAGTAGCACTGGAATATATTAATTATTTTAATAAAGTTTACCCCAACAATTCAGACTTTTTGGGAAAACACGAAACTAGTTGTTCTATGCAGGCCTAATCAAAGCTCTACCATTTACCTAGTAGACAGCTGTCATAGTTCTCTATACCCATAAACATTTACGTAATGCTTCCCTCAAAAACATGGATCCTCCCATGATAGTCACAGTGACCTATTTTGGCCACCATTGACTTTGCAAAGCACTTCTTCCATCCACCCTAGTCCTCAAGTAGCCATAATTAGTTTTGGACTACACTTTACTTCATTTAATTATTCTCAATTTTGGGACTTTAGCTTTTCATTCTCCTCTGTTCCCACCCTCAGAATATAAACATGCTAAAATTCCTATTAAAAAAAATACTTCCTTGACCTCAACTTCTTCTTTCTCTTCCTATGCTTCCTACCCCTCTCCCGTTCTGTTTCAAAGCAAAAAACATTGAAGAAATTGGGTTTATTGTTTTTGCAGACTTACATGATACACCATAGTTTCTACCCTTAGTCCCTCAAAACTGTGAGGAAAGATGATTTTCCTTTAAATAAGGACACTTCTCTGTCCTTATCTTATTTGACCTTTTAGAAGCATCATACATCGTTAATCACTCTCTAAACTTTCTCTGCTCATGAAACCATGTTCCTTTGATTCTTATCCAACTCTCCGACAGTTTCCTCAAGTTTCTTTGCAGGATTCTCTTCTTCCAGCAATTGGGAAATGTTGGTCCACCTAAGTGGACCCTTTCCTACAGTCCTTATGCTCTCTCTCCCTAGCCAGTCTTAACTATGCCAGTGAATTTCACAGACAGGGACAGATAATTTTTAAATATGCATCCCTATCACTCCAGAATATATTCCAATACTCCAATTGACCTAAACTAAGGACTTAAGGACCTCAAATTTAAAGATATCCCAAGTCCAACTTGTTATTTTCTTACATTGAATATATCATTCAATCTCACTGACTATACTTTTCAACAGATTCAAATTCATTCTCTCTCCCACACCTCCACTGTCATTTAGTTAGGGTAACCTCTCTTGGACAATTACAAGGATTTCTATCTCTACTCTATTTCACTTCTCTATCACTCTTCAACTTAACCTCCCATGAAGATCTAGCAAATAACTGAGGCAATCCTTTCCACTATTAAGAGTTAGGAGAGGGGAAACAAACTTTAGATTCCTTTGTATACTTCATAAGACCTCCCCCAACCTGGCTTCTGTCTCATTCATCAAGGCTTCCATCATTCACAACAAAATTGGAGTTCCTAGAAAACACCATGCTCTTCTATTTTCTCTGTTTGAAATTTCACCCAGCTGAAATTTCAGAAGCCTCATTCTTCATTGCCACAGGCACCCATCACCACCAACAGAGAGGAGGCTGCATCCTCCCGTGTGCCATCATCTCTGCACCTTGTACAGCAGTGATAACATTCAGCACACTAAACCCTATTCATTTATGAGGCAACTACTAGACTGAGTTTCTTGAGGATAAGGTCAGCACCATAATTATCTTTTTATCTTACTGCTCAGCAAAACTGACAACAGTATTCAAGGTCTGTTGAATAACAAGAGGAGGAATGAAGACCTATGATCACTAGGAATGGGAAATGAACTAAACAACTGATTTACCCCAAAGCATAAGTATTAAACCTGCCTTAGCTACTTCCTGACCAGTGAATCTCCATTCATTAATGCATGCCAAGGCCACATCATACAAGACACAAAGTGCTGGTCAGTCTCCCCAGCTTTGTCAAGTCACTGCATATCCTCACAATGCAGGAACCTTCCCAGTCACACCACACAATCCATTCCCAATGGCCAGCAGGAAGGAAAGGAAACACATATAAGTTGGTGGGGAAATGACACTAAAACGGGAAAGCATTAGTTAACTTTCTTCCTTAACAAATCCTTTAACTCATTTCTCCCACCTTGACATCAGCCCTTTTGGTCATGAATTTGGAGTTCATCCTTGCCTGTATAAATATCCACACTGCCCATTCCAGCCCAATTCTATTTTCAAAAGTTACAATCCCCCAAATAATCTGGCTTTATCCAAATCATACATACACAGGGAAGCAACTCAACTAAATCCACAGTGGTCCGTGGCATGAGATAAAACTTTATATCATATAAATAAACCTTCTATGCATTAGAATTAGATAGGAAAAATAAGCATTAAGAGATCTAGAAGAAAACATAATAGAACATCTATATAATCTTAGAATGAGAGGGGACTATTTTAGTATAAGGCTAAAGCAAAAAATGGTAATAAGAAAAAATCAATAAAGGTAACTACCTAAACAATCTTTACATCTTGGAGGAGGGGAGAAAAATGTACAACTGGAAAAATGCCTTATGTAACATAATATACTGTTAATACCTTAAAAAAATTTTAAAACAAGAACTAAATTAACATTAAATAGTTAATATTAAATACAACTTAAGCAAAATGCTTAACAATGCACATCCTAATAGAAAATGATTGAGAAACACAAAAAGGAAATTTATAAAAGAAATACAAATGGCCAATGAGCATAGGAAAAAATTGTGCTTAACTTCTTAAAAAATCTAAACTTAAAAACTAAAATGCCATTTCCTCCAACATATTGATATTTTTTCTAAATGTAAAATTCTTGGTGAGGACTTTCGAGCTGTGATCAATGTGGAACGACCATCCTGTTTCCTTAGGGTGACTCTGGCAATATCTATCAAACACTGAATAAGCATACCCTTTGACCTAGCAATGGTACTTTGAAGATATTTATTAAGAGGAGGTAATCAGCAACTTATGCAAGCATATCTATAGGAGGGCATTCAATGCAAAACTGAAACAGTGAAATTGAAAGCAACTTTAAAGTTTCAAGAAAGGGGATTACTTGAGTAAATAACGAGGATGAAATATGTTCTGCTTTTTAAAAAGTCACATGTAGACTTCTTTTCCAGGAATACTAAGGGCAAAATCCCCTGAAAGCCCCTCCCACACACAAGCATCTAAAAACTACTGGGTGTGCATTTACAGACAACACACACACAGGCATGCACACTCCTACCTTTGCAAATGCTTAGCCACAGCTGGTGAAAGGAACGCATCTTCTAAAGAGCAAAACATGTCAAGGAATCAACCAAGAAACGAGTACTGAATCTGGCCCATGGTAATAAACCAATCCCAGATAACTTTGCATTTCAGTGTTTACAGGGGGAAAATGAAAGTCAGATCAAAGATCCCTGCAAAGAGCTGGGATGTCAATAGGTAAACTAGAAGGAAAATACTGATCTGTCATACAGGCAGAGGGTAAGGAAACTTAACTGCCTCAGACTTGGATCAAGGTACAAAGGAATCTCTCCTGCAAATTTGTATCTAGACACCTGCCCTTAATGAACTGAGGACCTGAATTCATACTTATGCATAGCCACCAAAAACGCTCAAGCTGAGTATTTAAACTGATGTGGACATGGGTTGAAGCAGAAGCAAATACGTTCTTTCCTAACTGGCTCACATTAACTTCTGGAAGAATTGCCAGAGAAAACGTTCCTAGAAAGATGAACTCACATGGGGGACAGGATGTCACAAACTTTTAGAAACAAGCCAATATATACAAATAATCAGAGACAACAAGCAGCAGAATCAAACCTACAAAGTCTACATAGGTAGGAATGGTCAGAAAGACTAGAAAAGGAAAATGTTTTACTATGTTTAAAATAAAAGAGGACATTAAAAAGGGTGACAATATTTAAAATGATCACACAAATTCTAAAAAGATCCAAACCCTTTCTAGAAATGAAAAACATGGCATTTCAAGTTATAAACTCAAAGGGTGACTGATACAGCTGATGAAGTGCAACTGAAGAGATAATTAGTGAAAAGATCATTGCTACCAAGAAATGACACAGGACAGAGAACAGGGACAGAGAAGAAACCTGAAAGTGAGATTCAGAGACAGGAATGATAGTGGGAAAGACTCATAAACATCTAAATGGAGATCCAGAACCAGAGAACCAACAGGTTATTATTTTAACCTAAAGAAATAATAGGTAATGTCCCAGAATTGGTGGTAGACATGAATCCTCATCCAAAAACAAAAACATTTTTAAAAATCCACACTGAATTTTTATACTCATGTCATTTTTATCTTTTTAGAAGTGTGGGTTTACAGGCATAATTGCACACATATAGAAGAATTGGTTTAAAAAAAATAGCTGACTTGAGTTTGAGTGAAAATATTTAGTCCACTTTTTATTTATGCTTTTATATTTTACAAATCACTTTTTGTTACTATTGTTGCAATATTGGGGATCAAATCCCGGGTCTCATGCATGCTAGGCTCTACCACTGGACTATATCCCCAACCCCATGTATCACTTTTATAGTAAGAAAAGTTGTTTCAAACTAATAGAAAATAATACTTAGCATATGTTTGTATGTGTGTTTGAAATATGAAGGAACATATAGCAAAATGTTAACTGCTTATATTTCTAGTTTGTGAAGATTTGGATGATTTTTACTTGTAATTTCTAATGGGATGACTAAGCAAATTATACATATAAATACAAATAGGAAAATGAGTATTTAAAAATATTAACAAAGGTTTTATTATGGAGATTAAGTTATATGATTTATAATTATATTTTACAAATTTTCATTTGTTACTTTTATTGTTTATGTAGTTTACATTTTATGCATTTTCATTTGTCATTTCACAACTAGGAAAAAAAAAATATATATATATATATATATGGAGATATACACATGCATGTGGACACAAGAAGATAGGTATTTGAGCTTGGAATTATGGGTAAAATTTTGTGTAAGAAAAAAACCCACTTTAAATTAATCAAAATTGAAAGCAAATGTGCAGTGTATCAACATATCTTTATACACTGTTTTCAGTGACTTCCAATGTTATGGGAAAGCACTGTCTTTAAATGTTAGAATTTTAAAACTCAGAACAAAAACACATGCAGAGCTCATAAAGAACCTGCAGAAGAATAAGAGGCAGAAATTACAGAAGAATGTTAACAGTGGCTGTCCCTGGTGTCCCAGTTTCCTTCTTGCATTAATATCTGGGGAGAGAGAGAACAAGAGGGCCAGTCAGGATTTCTGGAAGTTGATGCACATCTGGCCTCAATTTTGATTCTTAGAAACCCCAGCAGTGGAAGCAAAAGGACCAGGAAATAAGGTAGAAGCTAAAATGACCTATCTTAAAGCACATTAAAATTTACAATCATTGGCAATTACAGGGGGAAAAGTCAACATTTACCATGGCCTTTCAAGATAAGGGAAAAGAAGCAATGCAACTAAGAAAAAGGAGGCAAGGCTGGTCCTCTTTGGCTGGTGCCATTTCTCTTCTTAACAACATTAAAACCCACATTAGATATACTTTTTTTTTTTTTGGTACAATATCCTTGAACTGGAAACCACAGATTTTAATCTCTAATTTATTCAGGAACAAAAATTCAGTCTAAGAAACACTTCATCTGACTTTAAATATATATTATTAGCTAATGATAGGAAAACCTCACATCTCCTAGTTGGGTTTACACAAAATGTCATGACTTTCCCTCTCCTTCCAGAAACAGACCTCTGAAGGCAGATCCTTAGCCAAAGAACAAGAATACCAAATATTAGGAGAAAACTCCATTTATTTTATCCAGCATTCTTCTGATCCTTAAAGAAGTGATTTTGCTATGCTTTCCAAATTCACAACAGACACAATGTAAAAACACCAAATCATCAAAGACAGTTCAAGAGAACACTTCACTTCTAGAAACATTACAAACCAAAACTTAAGAGCTTCCACACCTGCAAATAATAAACTTCAAAGGCTATCAAAAACTATCCTGGCATTTATCATTTGTGTGTATACATGTATGTGGTGGGTGTGCATCTGTGTTTGATTTTAATAATCAATAGACTGTCTACAGTTTCACTAGTCTTAGTTAAGCCTTGGATTCTTATAGAGTATCCTAAAACTACATATCATGTTCATCAAGTTTATAGCATTTCATAATTGGAAGGGAACTTCTGAGGTCATCCAGTTTTACTTCTTATCCAATGCTTTAATCCCTGCAGAATCTCAGTTCTGGAGTATCTGGCATATCATTTCAATAACAGGAAGCTTACTACCTTCCAAGGCTAGCCATGAAGTCCTTGGGAAGGTCATGTGCTACAAACTCCCTCTCTAGTTCAAACAATCCCAACTGAACAGCCCATCAAGGGGACCCAGCTGCTCTTCTGTAACCAAAATGAATCCATCAAACACGTCAAGGTTTAGCAGGCCAATGAAGGCATAGATGTTAACTCTTTCATTCCTCTTTGTCAAAGTTCCTACTTCACAGATCCTTTCCAACTTTTTTTCCAATAGTTGAGGAGAACACTAAGTTTATCCATTCTATTCATAAAGGATGGTACCTAAAACGAAATATAAAATGAATGCCTCATTCACTCTTAGTTTCCAGATATAAAGAGTTTAGAGAACATATTATAATAAAGTCTATTCTTTGAAGCAACAATTTTTTCAAAAGGTTCCAACTTTGTAAAATGCTATTAACATGAGATGAAAAAAAAATATCAAAACTGAAGTTCCCATTCTTTCTCAAAAAAAAAAAAACATATGACACACCAGTAGTTCACTGAATATGTTTTGTTCTGTGTAATCCCAACTACTTGAGAGGGTGAGGTGGGGGGATCGCAAATTTGAGGCCAGCCTTAACAACTCAGTGAGACGCTTTCTCAAAACAAAAAATACAAAAAGAGCTGGGGATATAGCTCAGTGGTAGAGCTCTCACCTGGCATGTGCAAGGCTTGGGTACAATCTCCAGTACTCTTAAATAAAAAATAACAACATTATCCTGGATCCTTCCCAAGATTACTTGAATCAGAAGCTGAATAAGCAGACACAACTCATCATTTTAAATACACATCTCTCTGGTGATTCTGATGCACAGTAAAGGGAAAGAACCAATACCCCATGCTTGCCAAATTATTATTGCCTTAACAGACACAACCTCCTGCCAGTTCATAAAGCAGAAAGGAAATGACCAGAACAATCCAATGACTACAATTGATGGAACAGCTGAGATTAGAACAAAGCACTGGTCATCATATCTTTTCATTCCAGTTCAAACTTGTCCTTTCAAGAAGAGGACAATACCTGGGATGTAGTAGGATGAGAAGGGCAGTATTAGATGGGGCTGCGTTTGGGGAAATGAATCACCTCAAGTGATTATTCACTTGCTTTGAGGCAAGTGATTAAAAACTTAGATACTAATTCATATGGAGGAATCTGACAAAAGAGAAGAAAGAGGAGAGAGGAAGATGGAAGGAAACCACAAGCAACAGAAAGGGGAATTCCTGTAACTGTATAAGGCTCAACAATGGGTTTGGCGTAGCTTTATGAAAATTCTAGAGCATTATTCTTACAGTTCAATTTTCAAATATTTTTATGTCAAGACTAAACTTTTTGTGACTTATAAAACAATCTCTCCAAATAAGCAAACTCAAAATCAAGTAGTTGATATCTGCATTTGTTGCAATGAGAACAAAAAATTGAAGCAACATTTTTTTTTTCCATTCCAGGGTAAGAATCAGTTATTCCCTCATACAAGAACACACTCTAATACAAATGCAAAGTGTGCTCATACAATCCTTTCTTTTGTTTGGGGTCCTAGTTTTAAAAGCTATACTTCATTCCAGTTCCAAATACAATACAAACTGCAGACAAAACATCCTGCCACAAAACTAAATCCAAAAAAGCCCATGATCAACCAATCCACAATAAAGAGGTTAAATGCCAAACCCAAAATGGTACATGGAACAACCATGACCCTCACCATGTGGTAAAAGATGAATCCAATTAATGTTACCTTAAAAAGAACTTAAGCAACTCCTTTCCTTCCTGTCCTAATTGCCTATTATGGGCTCAGAAGGCAGCTGTGTGGTAGAGACAGTAAGAGAAAAGCATTTTCTGACCAATGTACTCCTTGACCCTGGGTGAACTCTATGAAACATGCATTAATGGATTCCCAAGGCCTTTAGAGCGGCCATAATCTGTCAAACATTTACAATTACAAGAGGATCAATAAAAATGGGATTGTCACATGGTTATTTTCAGATTGCTCTCTTCTTCTGATTTAAAAAAAAAAGTATTGCAGGAGAGGGAGCAGCAGTGACCCAAAAGATAACAAGACGACATTTTATCGGAAGGGACCTCCAGAGTTATCTAATAAATCTTCTCTACCTCTCATTCCCTCCTCCAAAAAAAAAAACTCAGCTATCAAGCAAGTCACTACCAAGGGCAATTTCAACATATCCCACAGTCTATCTTCTCAGTTATTTCCTGAACTGACTATTCAACTTAGCCCCTCATCACCCAGAATTGTCCCGTGACACTTCAGAATCCCCCTAACTGGAAATAAACTTCCGTACAGCTGTTTGCACTCACATACACTATATCTGCCCTTGGACATCAAATTATGCAGCCTCCCACCCATACAGTGTCTCCCTGTTCCTCACCCTATCCAATCTCTGTTCTCACAATGTCCAGCCTATATCTGCCTTTTGATAACACCATCTCAATTAAATGCCAATCTGCCTGTTTTGTTCCCACTCACAGCCTCCAGAGGCCCTACAGAGAAAACTTTAAGACAAGGTAAAGCTGTCACAATCAAGAAATGCATTCAAACTCAGCCGAGTCCACAATAGCAGCCATTAATTTCTATCATGCTGGTGCTTGTTTGTTTGGGTGCTGGGGATCAAACCCAGGGCCCTGAGCACACTAGGCAAACACTCTACCTCTGAGCTACATCCCCAGTCCTAATGCTGTCATTTCCCTCCACTCTTTTCCATTCCTCACATTGCCCCTCTTGAAATGTCCATCATGGAGAAGGCAGTGGTTGTCAGGTAAAGCTCACTCAAAGCTTACTCCTGCTCCTTCTCTCTCCCACAACCCACCACTTGAATGATCTGGACCATTCTTACAGATTCCTTGAATAGTTTACACACTGTAGTCAATGCAGACAAGTCCTATCAACCTTGGAAGCACATTAGAATCACCAAGTGGCTGCCCTGGCCTGTCTCTCAATGACTGGGGCAAATGGTCTGAAGTGGAAACCCTGCACATATTATGTTTCAAAAGCCAACCCCACCCCCAATCATAAAATAAGCTAAGGTTGGCTAGTACTGGCCAAGACAACCACTCCTACGGTTTTAAATACCAAATCTGGAGCTCTTTCCTGTGCTATATTCTCACATATCTAAATGCATTCTAGAATCATCTCCTGTATATCCCCAGGCACTTCAAACTCAATGTGTATCAGATTCTTCATCTTTCCTACCATAGGCTGAACTATATCCCTCAGAAATTCTTATGTTCAAGCCCTAACTCCTGATACCTCAAATGTGACATCTCTGGACTTAATTAGCTTTAAAGTGGTAATTAAGTTAAAATGAGTCTTTAGGGTGAACCCTAATCCAATGTAGCTGGGGTCCTGATGATGAGAAATTTGGAACCAGACATGTATGGAGGGAAGACTATGTGAAGACACAGGGAAAAGATGGTCACCTATATGGCAAGGAGAGAGGCCTCAGGATTGGTTTCTTCAACTCTCCCCATACTCTGATCTTCCAAACTCTAGAATTGTAAGAAAATACACTGTTATTTAAACCACCCCATCTGTAGAACTTTTTAGCAGCTCTAGCAAACTAAAACACTTCCCATGTCCTGTCACACCATGTACTCACATTACTCTTCCCTCTCCCCCACCTACCTTATCTACCCAATGGCTAAAGTATATCAATTCTTCCTTCTAAATGACTTTCATCTCTGCTTTCTTCCCTCCAAACCCATTCTCACTGCCTTAATTCAGGCCCTAATAATATCTCTTAAGATATTCCAGCACTGCATGATTCCCCTTACAGCTGGAATCTAAAAACCCTGAACCCATGAGGTGGACCATAGAATGGTGGTTACAGGAAGCTGGAGATTAGGAAGGGAGGGAATGGGGAGTTGCTGATCAAAGCATATCAAGTTTCAGATGGACAGGAGAAATAGGTTTTCAGATCCACCACACACCAGGGTGGCTATAGTCAATAACAACATGTATTATATATTTCAAAATTAGAATTTAAAATGTCTCAGATAAGTCGGGTATAGATGTTAATTGGCTTGATTTAATCATTTCAAATTGTATACATATATATCAAAACACCACACTGTACCCTACAAATGCATGCATTTATAATTTTTTGAGAGAGAGAGAGAAAGAGGAGAGAGAGAGAGAGAGTGTGTGTGTGTGTGTTATTTTTAATATTTATTTTTCAGTTTTCAGTGGACACAACATCTTTATTTTTTTATTTTTATGTGGTGCTGAGGATCGAACCCAGTGCCCCGTGCTTGCCAGGCGAGTGCGTTATCAATTGAGCCACATCCCCAGCCCATGCATTTATAATTTGTCAATGAAAATTAACAACAACAAAAAAAAAACCCAAAATCATCTCAATAGATGCAGAAAAGGCTATAAAAATCCGTGTCCCCTCATTATTTCAATGGAGTCCACCTAGTAATCAGGGACCACTGGGTGGTACCAGAAGAGTCCTTCTTTAATTCCTGACTTGCAATACAAAGAAAAATGATGACAAATTGTTGGAAGCTATTTAATTTTGGATTTCAAAGCAAACATATTTAACTGGGAAAAACTATTGTAGATATCTGTCAAAACATAACTGTGAATAATTTTTTCAATTGGCTGAATTTTTCTGGGATACTGGGCTTAAGCATTTATCACTTTTATAAGCAAAAACAATTTCAAAGAACTGACATTTCACCTTTCTCTTCATTGCTATATCTTCTCTTTAACTTTATGCAAGTATTCTAAAAAAAGGTAATATAAATTTTTATACTTAGAAAACCACTTAGAGGAAAAACATGTTTTTATAAATAACTTAAAAAAGAAAAAGATTTTCTAGGCCTTTTCACCTGCAACCATTTCTCTTGGCTTTATGGAAAATAGTCTTCCTGAAACAGAACCCTAGCATGGCAATGATCTGCTGTAAATTCTTCATTGCTTCTGTTGCCTCGAATACACCCTCCTCAAGCACAGCACACCTCCAGTACATCCTGCTTCCACTGCAGCACCCTGGATCTACTCAGAACTCCCTGACGTGTAATGCTGATCCACATGATTATCTCTGCACATGTACTCACCTCTTCCTGGATACCCTCCCATGTCCAAATTCTATACCCAGCAAACACCTACTCATTCTTTCAGCTCCAGCCTGAGAATTACCTCTCAATGAAGCCTTTATGACTCTTCTCCCCACCCAGATTCATCACTGCCTTTTCTTTGCTGCCTCTAAGAGAAACGTACACATTCTTCTCATTATATACTGTGGCCACACACAGGAAGGTGTCACAGATACCCACAGGGATTAACCAGGTATCACAAATACATGAAGTGTCTTGTGAAAACAGATCTTAAACTTGTGTGATATAGAAACTATGCTTGCACTATGGCTAATCATAATACCTGCCTCTCTCTGTTATCTTTTAAAAACCTTGACTAGAACAAATAAAATGTATACAAAGCCAAATTTATTTAGCACATAGACAATTTTGCAAACTCCAGCCAAAGGCATAAAATGTCAGGGCCTTCATTTATCTTCCTTCTACCCTTTAAAGTAAAAGATACCTAAATATGCCTGTAGTTACTCCTTTAACCCAAATACCTGTGGTCATTGTTGATCCCGGTTCCTGCTACCCTCAGTGGAACTGACACTTGAAGCATACAGATGCACACTTAACCTGACAACAAAGAAAGGATGCAGTTTCAAGTTATATAACCCTGAACTCACTGCTACTCAGTAATTAGCAAAAATATTCTTTTGGGTGAAGTAGTATTCCTGGGCAATATCCTGAAAGGTATCTGGCCATCATTCTACAAGGAATGTGGAATGTCTCTGCTTAAACAGAGTCAGCAGAGAACTACTTGTCTGAACTGTCTTGCTTTGGCTCTCAGGACTGCTATTCTGAGATAAGCTTTGGCATTATGCCATGAACTATACTAAACAACTCTACTTTTTTTTTTTAACTCTACTGTTACATTCACTGTAAGGTTGTTTGAAGACACTGATTATTACTGGAAAATATCTAATGTTTGAAGACATTTGATTGAAAAAAAAAAAAAAAACCCATCTCCTCTCAGCACTGTCATGCTTCCTGGTTAGTCCTTACCCTCATGGGCTCTCTGGATCACACAATAGACTCTTCACATCAGCTACTTTAAAGGAAAACAAAATGTTTGACTCTTTTCTAATACATGGCTAGGATCCTAAGGTGGACACACAGTCTTGGTCTTTGCTTAAATTCACCCTCACTTCCTCTTTCTTCATTTCCTTCTTGGGATTATTAAATTTCATTACATTCAGTAGAAAAAATACACATCTAACTAACTTTTTCTTTTTTTATTTGTTCTTTTTAGATATACATGAGAGTAGAGTATGTTTTAACATACTATACATACAGGGAGTATAACTTCCCATTCTTTACACCTAATTTTTAACACTACATGTACAGAGTAGTACTTTCATTTAGTCCTCACTCCTAGTGTTGGATCTTTAAAGAAAGAGCTCCATCTTACTCATCCTTGTATCTCCAGGGTCCAGGATCTAATAAGTGCTCATTATTTGGATGTCAAATTTAAGTATATTACATGTGACCACCCCTAGTAAAGGGTAAAATGATGGATTACCCCTTAAGGAAGTTTTTATTTCTCCAAAGCACTGAAGTGGTCCCTCCCTGGCTGCAACACTAATGGCATCTGGAAGAAAATAAAGTTTATGGGACTAATATGAAAACACACTATCAAGAACAGATATAAATATACTTGCAGTGTTAATTCTTTGCTATCCATCATTAGGGTACTTGCTCCATTTTCTAGTAATTGACCCATTATTTCAGGAAGCATACCACCAGAAAAAGTCTGCTGATAAATAAATGCAGCTAAAAACCAAACTTTTCATGGCATATTAAAGGCAGTACATTCAAAGGTCACAAGACCTAAGGAGGCTTGAGATGATGTTCTCAGGATGCAAAACTTGGTGAGTGGAGGGTCTCACACAGCAGAGACCATCTACCAGGGAGGTCTAAAAACCCTGCTCAGTGTCATACAGGACTGATCATTATTAAACTTTTCTGTTGCTCCAGTCAGTTTCTACTTTCTACAAATCTACTTTTCACTCATACTAATTTCTATCTTCAATTTTTCTCAAACTCTCTGTATGAAATATAAAGTGTTATCATTATTTTAGAAATCAATTTCATTATTTCCATCAATAGCCGTAAAAAATAACTGCAGTTTGAAGCAGCAAATTCTGTTACCAGGGACCTGCTCTACAGAATCACCTGAAATGCAGAAGATGTCTTGTACACAAAGGTGTTCAGTTTAGCAAGGCAGTGAGTGGAATTAAGATTGCCTTCAAGTAGAATTCTGACTGTACCCAGTAGGATTTCAACTACATAAAATATACACAAAATTTTTTTTAAATATCCCATAAACTTGACAAAGGCTATCTCTAGGTGATAGTTGTTTTTTTTTTCTTTATATTTTCATTTTTCTACAATGAACATATGTTACTTTTCTAAGAACCTTGATGCTGATCTGACAAGCACAGGGCCAAAGTTTAATTCTAAGCACAGCAAAAAAAAAAATTATATATAATTCTAGTTAAAAACCAAATTATATTACTCTCAAATTGGTGATTTCATTCTTAGTCTACGAAAATGTCATGCAGGGGGAAACATGATGAATGCAGAAGGGAGACTATTAGTATAGAAGAAGGGGAAAGAATAGAGGAAGGGAAGGTAATGAGGAGTGAAATTGGTCAAAATATATTATATGCACATATAAATATGCCACAATAAACCCCACTATGCTGTATAATTAATATATACCAATAAAAAAGGAAAATTGCATGGAAAGCTGTGGGATGCAATTTTTTAAGATATTAAGGAAAGGGAAAATAAAACTCAGTGTCCAAAAATAGGACAATGATTTAACAACTTAATGGATTATAAGGGTGTTAAATACATAATTCAGAAATTGACATATACAACAGTGGGTTTTAAATGACCTATAGAAACAAAAATATGTTACCTCTAGGAAGAAGCAGACCATAATGGAAACAGGCTATAAAACCAACATTAAATGAAAAATTTATTCACTAGTGAACTGCAAATATGAATGGGTTTATTTAATGTTGTCATAATATGGTTTCAAAAGATTTTTGTATTAAGCAGCATTTCACATAAAATATTTTCAAAGAAGTTAAACAGTTTCATATTTTAAATGTTTTTAATGAAACATTTTTACTGAGTTATTTTGACACTAAATGGAATGAAGAAAGAAGAAGAGACAGGCAGGTAAGTGATCTTATGCATTCAGAATAATCCCAAAATAGGCCATAAGCATCTGCCATGACAGCCACTGGCCAGAATTAATGCACTTCTTTCCAATCAAAATTAATCAGCCTAGACGGCCATAACAAACTACTTAATATACACAGTTCTAGTGACTGAAAATTCAAGGTCGGGGTGCCAGCATGGCAGGTTTCTGGTGAGGACTCCTCCCGGCTTGCAAGTAGCAGGTCTCTTACTGTGTGCTCACATAGTCTTTTAGTACACATGTATAGAGACAGCTCCTTCTTCTTATAAAACTATCAATTACCAAATTAGGGCCCCACTCTTATGACCCCACTTAATGTTAGTAACCTCCTAAAAACCCTATACCCAAACACAAACACATATAGGCTAGGCTTTCAACATATAAATATTGGGGGCACACAATTCAGCATATAACAAGGATTACATGTTTTATAATGATTCTCTTGTATATAACATATTTAAACATGAAACCTGGGCAGATTCTTGCTCCTAGAGAAATGGTATTCAACAAGGTTCATGATCCTGAATCAGGTAAGAATTTGTAATTTTTGGCCCTCAATTCAAATGGTCAATGAAACATTTTTACTGAGTTACTTTGACACTAAATGGTATGAAGAGAGAAGACACAGGCAGGAGTGGGAGCTGGTCCATTCCCAAGTTCCCAGAGGCAAAGTCCTGCTTGAGTGTTGAGATTCCCTTGAATAAGTTGAGAAGTTCAACTCATGCTTCCAAATCTAAAAAATAAAATTTCTCCATGGAGCTTTCAACTTTTGTCTTCTACATTTCTCTCTTGGTCCTCTCTGGATTGCCTTTCTTAGAATCCTAGGCAGTACAGGAATGCTCTATGCCTCTTCCAGGTTCTATATGTCTTAAATCCACCCCCCAAAAAAAACCATGACCCCCTTCCCTGTAACACAACTTATTCTAGTACTAGCCCTGAGCAACACCCATTCCTATGATCTGCCTGGACCTATGCGTGATCCTAAACATAGCCTGTGTGACCTGCCCCAACCTTGTCCCAGATAAGGAGCCTGGAGTCCTGGTCAGTTTCCATACTGCAATCAGCCTAAGGAGAAGATATTCAACAGCCAAAAAGGAATATTAGCTGATGAATCAGCACCAAAACACACTAAATAAAATCCCCACAGTCACCTGGACTTCCTGAATAAATAATTATTATGAATGAGGAATCAGAATTCAAAAAGAAAAGGTATGCATATTATTTTTCCTCTCAATTTCTAAACAAAAAATTACAGCAAATGTAATAAGCTATTCATAATACAATAAGTGAACTTGAAAGACTCAATATTTTGAAAGACAGAAATGTTTAAATGTATTTGAATCAACTGATTTAAAATAATGGTAAGAAAGCTTAGTCTGTGAGGGAAATGGAGAGATGTTGGTCAAAGAGTATGCACTTTCAGTTATAAAAAGTTCTGGAGTTCTAATGTATAGTATGGTGTCTAAAGTTAAACATTCTGTGCAGTACACTTAAAATTTGCTTTAGTGTTCTTATCATGTGCAAATTGGTAATTATGTGAGCAAATGGATATGTTAACTAGCCTGATTGACTATGGCAATCATTCCATGATATATTCGTATATACAAGCAGCATGTTGTACACTTTTAATAAATACAATTGTACTTCAATATAGTTGTCAATTACACCTCAGTAAATCTGGCTAGAGAAAAAAGAAAAGTGTGGTTTCTAGAAACCTTTTATTCCCTTCCACATGAACCCCGTTCCTTAGAAAAGATCACTTAAGCTTGGAATAGTCATTAAAACTGACTTTGTCCTCCATATGACTCTTTAGCTCTTTAAATCTCTTTGAAATAACATCACCCACTGTTCAGTGTAGTTTTTACAAAATATGGATTATACATAACTTAGATACCTCACATTTCTCAAAAGCAAGCATCTAGCAGATAAATCTAAGGATGATTTTTTTTCCTGAGAGTTTTTTAAAAAATTCAAATTTGAGTGTGGTCACATTATAAACTGTGATGCCAAAGTCTTAAATATTTGCTCAAGAAGATTCTAATCTTTGTCCATCCTTCCGTGTTTTGAAGCTATTAGTGCCACCTGAGCCTTACCTTACAAAAACACAAAAGGATGCAAAAACAGGGAGTTCTCCCAACTTGAGTTTGAGCTTCTTGGATGACGTGGAGTAAAGTCTTTAAGATTAAAAGGCCAGAACAAAGTTGAGTATAAAAAGCATAGAGCCACTGAACAGTAAAACTGGAGAATGATTGGTACAAACTGATTCCAAATACTGTTAATTTAAGAGGAACTTTAAGGCCCGGAAAGGTCGTGTGCTCTCAAAGGCCACACGGGCAGCAGTAAAAAAATTGGCACTTGAATCATGGCTTCCTGTCTCAGCCTCAACACCTTCCTGTGGATTTCCAATTTACAATATTTTTAAAAACCTTTTACACATCTTTTTAAAAAGCTGGGGACAAATGAACCCTAAAATTTTACCGTGGCAACTAAGAACAGAACAGGGAGGAAGAGCATGAGGAAAAGATTAACATTAAACAGAGACGAGTGGGGGGAGAGAAAGGGAGAGAGAAGGGAAAGCATATGGAAATGGTAGGAGACCCTCAATGTTACACAAAATTACATATAAGAGGTTGTGAGGGGAAGTGTGTGTGGGGGGGGGGGAACAAGGGAGAGAATTAAACAACAGCAGATGAGGTAGAGAGGGAAGATGAGAAGGGAGGGGAGGGGGGATAGTAGGGGATAGGAAAGGCAGCAGAATACAACAGTCACTAATATGGCATTATGTAAAAATTGTGAATGTGTAACTGATATGATTCTGCAATTTGTATTTGGGGTAAAAATGGGAGTTCATAACTCACTTGAATCAAATGTATGAAAGATGATATGTCATGAGCTTTGTAATGTTTTGAACAACCAATAAAAAAAATAAAAAATAAAGAAATTCACAACAAGGAAAATATTATGACACACAACTTAAAGTATCAATTATTGATTTTAAAAAGGAAAGAAAAATATGTGCTATTAAATAAATTTTGATATTTCTGCAACATGCAAAAAAAAAAAAAAAATTTACTGTGGCAAACATACAAATGAAAGAAGAGCTCTGGCAGAGAATGGGGCTGGCAAATGGGGCAGGGCCTGCTCCCCAGGCCCTCTGGGTCCCCTGGCCCCAGGTCAGCAGGTGGAACAGGCCCGAGGGTGGGCTGGCAGTCTCCTCCCTACAGACACCCTAAGTCCTGTCCCCTACCACCCCCGACTACCCTGCTGGCTGGCCTAGGCTATGAAGGACCTGTGAGCCTCTCCGCCTGGGTGACCTGATGGCAGCAGTGACCTGTCAGACTCTGGACCTGGACCCCCGCCTGCTGCCGAGTCTCCTGGCTCAATCCTGCCCGTCCCAGCCCAAGCAGTGCTGAGGACTTGGCGGTGAGAAGAAAGGGGGCCACCGGAGGCTTCAAGGGCCCAAAAAGGCTGGAGGATGGTGGAACTCACCACGCCTAAGACTGAGAGCCCCGAGATTAGAGCCCTGGGTGAGCATAGGAGCTGCTTTCAGAGACCACGTCTAGTCCCACGAGACCACGTCTAGTCCCGCGAGACCACGCCTAGTCCCGCGAGACCACGCCTCAACCAATGAGACCTCACCTTGCAGTGGAGGGCAACAAAAGGAAACTTGTTTTATAATTCTTAAAAACAAAGGCCTTAGCTGACCTGTAAGGTGAGCGAGGGGCCTGATAGCCGCCCTTGGCGATTGGTGTTCCTTCCACCAGAGAACCAGCAGAGGAACACACCACTCTTAACCAATGGGAAAATGCCCGCCGTCCTTTGGAAGGTTCACTGGCCGTTTTTAGAAGACTTGTGCATATAATATGAAAGAACTGCTCTCAACTTTCCCCCCAACCTTTTAAGATGTTTGCTGTATCTGGACATTCTAAATGTGAAGGGGTCCTCAACAGTAGGGTAGAGTCAGGAAATAGCGTCTTATAAATGCACGTTTTTTTAAAAAAAAAGTCTGAAATGTTTTTGGAATTGACTTTGAAATGGAGTTGTTAGACCACCTCTAGGCCCTACACTTGTCCACGTTTGTTCAGTAGGTCAGAGGCCATGGAGAAGACTTTGATGGTGAGAAGGAGGAGGGCCTGTGCCAGACTGGTTGTATTATAACCACTGTTCTGCGTGTGTGTCTTATTCCTCATTGGTGTATGGACAGTGGACAATGCTATGAACTTTTGTTGAACTATCTAGACTTTCTAGATGTTCTAAAGTGCCCCATATATATGTTAAAAGCATGACACATTCTATAAATTTATTTTTGTTAAAATTCTTATGAAATATTTTGGAGAGACAATAGCCAAACCCCCTGTGGAGTAGTACACATTGTGAACTGGTTTTCTAGCCTGTCATGCTAATGTGCTTAAAATGAGGCAAGATTGTTCCTTATGTTTATGGATTTTGTTTTACTTTGCTGTGCACATAGTGTATATAAAGGACAAACAAGTTCTAATCAATATCTAGTCTTTCTAGATGTTAGGTTGCCAGTGTATGTCAAAAGTAGGATTACTAAACAAATTTTGTATGTTTTGTGTTAAAATTCCTAGGAAGGATTGTCTTCTGAGCTTCACAAATTAGAACTAGTATTACATGTGTACAGTTTATTCAAGACTGTCATGTACATAGTGGACAAATTGAGTCCTTACTTGAAACATCTTTAGAAGTGCCTGATGTATGTTAAATGTAGAGGTAGTAAAATATCACTTTGTAAATATCGTTTTTGCTAAAATTCATAGGAAATGTTGTCTTTGGGGAATGGAATTGTTAAACCACCTCTGTGAGCAGTGTAGTACTGTCTGTACATGTTCAATGAGGTGAGAGGGAAGTGATTGCAAAAGGTAATGTGTTGGTGTGTTCATAAGTGGACATTTTCAGACATCAGTTTTCTATATGTTTTGTGTATTTTGTTTTGCTATTTATATAGTGTATATAATGGACAAATGAGTCCTAATTTTGCAACATCTAGTGTTTAGATATTAAAGAGATTGTCAGTGTATGACCAAGTAGCTAATGAAATTAACACATTTTGAACATTTTGTGTTGCAATTCATAGGAAGGCTTGTCCTCTGTAAATGACTTTTGGATATGAACTTGTTCAACTGTCTGTAAGTGTTACATATGCTTGTTCTTGTCCATTGGTCTAAATGTAGAGAGAAGGAAGTGAGAAGGAAAAAGTTCAAAGACAGAATGCCCATATTAGAAGATATCTCAGATTATAACCATTGCTACATGTGCAAATTTATTTACCAGTGCTGTGTGCATAGTGGACAGGTTCTTCTGTGGAATATTATATATTTAAAAGTAATAATAGAATAAAACTTTTTGTAAATAGCTTTTAAAAACTGGTGGGAAATAATGTGTTTGGAAATGTTAAACCACCTCTGAACAGAATACTGTCTGTACTTGTTCATTGGGTTGAGCGAGGTGGGAGGAAAGAAGTTGCAAAAGGTGTTCTGTTAGAAAATGTCAGCTTACCCATTGCCCTGTAACATGCATTTCATTTAACTTTGTATCCTGTGCTATGCTGCATATATTGTGTGTACACTGGACAAAGAAGACCTAATTTTTAATATCTAGTCTCTAGATAGTAAAGAAGTCACTAATGTATGACAAAAGTAGAGTTAGTAAACTAACACATTTTGTACACTTTATATTAAAATTCATAGAAAGGCAGTCTTCTGAAAAGGACTTTTGAAAGTGAAATTGTAGCATCACATCCGAGAGACACATGTGCCCATATCACATGTGACATACGAGAAAGAAATGGAAGAAATAAAGGATTCTAAGATAGAATGATCCTACTTAGAAGACACTTTCAGATATAACCATTGTCATGTGTGTAGTTGACTACTCGACATTACTATTTACATAGTAGTCAAATTTAAGTCCACTTACGAAAGACTAGGTGCTTATAAATGTACAAAGTATGTTAAAAGTAGAGGTAGTAGGGCTGGGGCAGTAACTCAGTGGTAGAGCACTTACCTAGCATGTGTGAGGCACTGGGTTTGATACTCGGCACTGCATATAAACAAAATAAAGGTCTGTCAACAACTAAAAAAAAAAAAAATTAAAAAGTAGAAGTAGTAAATAAAACATCTTGTAGATATCTTTTTGTTAAACTTCATAATGAAATAACTATCTTTTGGAAATGGTATGATCAAAACACTCCTCTGAGCAGTACATATTATATTTGTGCTGATTAAGGGAAGAAGAAGGAAAAGAAAATACAAAGGGCTTTATATAAATATATTTTCTGTGAAGGAAGATTGACCATTGTCACTTATATCTGTGTGTTTTGTTTTACTGTGTTGTATAAATAGTGTGTATAAAGGACAAATGAGTCCTAATGTATATCTAGTCTTTCTAGATATTAAAGATGTTGCCAGCATGTAACAAAAGTACAGTTAGTAAACTAACACATGTGCACTATGTGTTGAATTCATAGGAAAGACTGTTCTTAAAACCACTTAGGAAGTGAAATTGTTAGTCATCTCTAAGCTTTACAGATGTATATATCTGACCCCTGTGTAGAGTAGATTAGAAATGAGAAGGGGAAGGGCTCTAGGCCAGAATGTTCTTGTTTGGAAGACACTTTCAAATCCTAGTCTTTAAAAATAAAGGTTTCTTTGCTTCAAAGGCTAGCCTTTGTTAAGTAAGTGTATGCAGTCTGTTCAGTGCTACTGTATGAATAGCTGTAAACTTAAGTTCCTGTAGGAAATATCTAGTGTTTCTAGATATTTAAAAGTGCACAACACATGGTAAAAGCAAAGTAAGTACTTTTTGTCAGTACATAGGAACGGTTGCCATTTAGGGGAATGAAACTGTTGAACTTGATGTCTTGGAGAGTATGTTGAAGGTTCACTGGGTGGTAGGTAGGAGAAGGAGAAAGTAGACATAGAGAAGCAGTCTGTGCCCCTTAGATTAGTTCAGATTGTCTAGCCATTGTTATAGGTGCTATATTTAGTTACTAATGCTGGGTATTTAAGTTCTAATACCCAAAGTTTAGCAAAATAATCCCTAAATAAATATCCTTTTGTTAGTTTTTAGGAAGAACAGTCATCTAGGAATGACCTTTGTAATCCACCTCTTGGAAGTAGGGGGTAGTCCTGAATTTAGTCAACGGAATGATGAAGAGGAAGGGTGGGGGGAAGTGCTTCTTGCTAGTACCTCCATATCTGGAAGACAGTTTTAGATTATAACCATAGAACTATATATGCATTTTTGGTAAAGCACTTGTGTTATAGTGCACAAAGTTCACACTTTATTTCACAACATCTAACCTTTCTAGATGTCCTGAGGTATCATAAAAAGTGGAGCTAGTGAATTTTCCAATTGTAAATATCTTTTTGTTATAATTGATAGAAAAGATGCATCTTGGAAGTGGAATTGTTTTATCTCTGGGCATTGTTTATCAGGACTTGTTCATCAGGCTGCAGAAGAGGAGCAGAAGGAAGCATGCAGGGAGAAATGACAGCAAGTGCTCAAGGATTTACATTTGGATATGAATCATTAGTGTGTGTGCATCTTATGGCTGTACCATAGGAATACTTTAATTCATTGTGAATATGGATACTTGGTAATATTTTAGTAGTAGAAATCTGATAATGAGCCTTCTTAGAAACATGCTTGGTGTATTCTGTTGCTTTGTCTCATTTTAAATTGAAAATTAAGGGAATGCATTATTTTTAGTTGTAACTCTGCCAATATAACTACCTAGAGGCCTGTTGCCATTTCTGTCTTCAGTGAAATTTTTGTCCCCAAGAAAGGATTACAATTTTTTTTTAATAGATTGAGTTGGTGCAGTGTATTCTTGGTTATCAATAATACTCATGTAGCTTTGGGAATTTGAATTGGTGAATATTCATGAGGTGTAGAAAGGCATAATACACACTATTATCTTAGTCACACAAAATGGGATGTGTGCCCATATATTCATAACCAGAGGAACCATCCAATTAAGCTGCTTGTGAATGGACGACTTTGTTCGTTACTTATGTTTTTATTTTTCCTGTAATACATAGATTAACTTTTTTAAAAAGCTATTTAAAAAAATAGAAATCAGCACCGCAATAATTCTTACCATTACTTTAAAAATTCACAAAGAAGCTATTACATAATCATCTGATCTTCATTCATCAAAACTTAACTTCATGGGGCTGGGGCTAGGGTTCGGGCTCAGCAGTAGAGCACTTGCCTGGCATATGTGAGGCACTGGGTTCGATTCTCAGCACCGCATATAAATAAATAAAATACAGGTTTATTAAATATATATATATATATATATATATATATATATATATATATATTTAATTTCATAATTTGTAATTTCTTACAAATTATGCATGGTTACTAAATTGATAGCTACCCTACATAAATAGTGTTTTTTAACCCACCAAATCTACTTGTCCTACATAACCAAGCCCAGCTTTGTGCAGTTCCTAGTACAGAGCAAGCCTTCAATATGTACTGTTATTTAGCAGTATACTACATGGCTGTTACTCAAAACTGTTTCAATAAACACTTACATTCATCTCCCCCCAATTTTTTTCTGTTCGCATTTGACTTTTGCCAAGTGAGAAGGGGGGAAAAAAAGTCACAAACAGGAAGTCCAAAAAAAAATACCAATTCATCAAACAAAAAGAAAAAAAAAATGGCCTTCTACCTGTCATTCTCTTCCAGCACTGTATTTTCCTTCCCTAACTCATTTTTTCCATGACTGAACAATCCCACACACACATCCCATCTTAGCCCTTTACAGAGTTAATCCGTCTTATTCTGCAGACCTAATGAAACGTCACTTCCCCAGGGAAACCCTGAGTCACCCCAAAGTCAGATGAGGTTCCCCATTTAATCTCATATGCTCTTTTTCCTTGCAACATCACATCTTGCATTTACACATTTGGGTGATCATTTGGTCAATATCCTCCTTCCCTCTAGATTCGATGCTTGGTGCCCCCATATGATAATGACTACTTTACTCACCACCCTCACCAGAATCAATTATAGTAACACAAAAAGCACTGCTGCAGATTTGATGACAAAACAATACAGAAACCTTATGTCTGGATAGAAAACTCTCTGCAATCACAGATTCAACCAGTCATGGACAAATAATACTCAGAAAAATAATGGAGTCTGTACTGAACATGTACAGACATTTTTCCTTGCCATTATTCCCCAACAATATAACAACTATTTACATGGAATTTACATCTTATTAGGTATTATAAATAATCTATAGATGATTTAACTATGCAGGAAAATAGTTACAGGTTATATGCAAATGCTATATCATTTCATATAATGAACTTGAGCATCCATGGATTTTAGTATCCCTAGAGGATAGAGGATGTGGAGGCATTCCTGGAACCAATCCCCAATACTAAGAAATGACTGTATTTAACTTTTTAAGTTATGAAGTGAAAATATGTACTAAAAAATAATGAAAATTGGGGAAGATCAAGAAAATTAAAGACATACTAATTTTTTTTTTGGGGGGGGGCATGGAGAATAGGATTGAAAGTCCTACTTTATACCCTGCTAGTAACACAGAAACTGAGACTGTACATAATAAATACATGTTGAATAATGAATAAACATAACTCCAGACAGCACAGGAGCAGACTAGAGCAGTGTCTTTCAAAGCATTATTTATGATTAGATCAGAGTTTTAAAAATATCTGAGTGTGAATAGTACTCTTTTAATGAAAATAGACTAATGGGAAAAAATAGAAAACAGAATTACTGTATATGGTAGACTGCAAGAAACTGTTGTTTCATTCATATATATACAAATATTTCTAACTATGGGTCATGGCCAAAAATCTTTGAAAATCACCAAATAAAATTACTCAATGCAACTCCTCTCAACTTTCCATTAAATGCTAAAAAATGTGCACAAAAATTAGCAATAGCACTGGGAAAATTTAAAAGGGGGAACCAAAATTAAGACACTATTTCCACTAAACATACACTGCAAATAATAGGTAAGAAGGATATCCTTGGCCCACATGCATGAGGCATACAGCACCTTTTGAACTCAACAAGATAGATGCTCTGATGCACATTAAAAAAAAAAAAAAAAAAAAAAAAAAAAAACCTGTGTCAACTCAGGAATGCAGAACATGCAATTGCCCAGATAAATATTAGAACACCACCACCCAACTAAAGGAGAAGCACCTTCTGAGAACAAAGCAAGAGGCTTAAGTGGGCCCAAGCACAGATTTGATTACAAAACAGACTACAAAAAGTTTACACTTAAAAATCACATTATATAAATATATACAGAGAAAGAAGGAACAATAAAAGTAAAGGCACACTAAATTATTTTATTGCACAGGAGTAGGATCAAAACTTACTTAATGTTTGACTTTGGGAATCAGAAACATTTTTATGAATGCAATTGGAAAATGTAGGCAATTACTTTTAAGACTAAAAACTAGATTTGGCCATTTCACAATACTATAGATGTATGAAACAAATAATTCACAGAAAAAGATAAATGACCGAGAAGCATAATATTGGATTGAACCGTATGAAATTGCCATTTTTACAGGATAAGAGTATTCAAATATCTGTCATTTTGTATGACTCGGCCGATCAACAATGATAACAACAATGTAGCTAATGCATTCAATGTAACAGGCATTTGAAAAGCATTAAATGAAGATTTGTGTATGTCATTTCTGAATAAATAAGGACTATAAGCCTAGAAGCATTATGTGCTCTATTTAAGGCCATGCAGCTGAGTACTGATAGAAAGAGACTTAAAATAGGGCACTGCCTGACAAGCCTGAGTTCTTCACAGAAGCTGCAGCACCTTTCAAGACAAACAAAACTTTAAAGAATTAACATTAAATGTTATCATTTATAATAATAAGTATAAAAGTAATGTTTCCCTCTTAAGAGGAACCTCAAAACAAAATCCAAGTAATTGTTGCTTATAGACAAATATATGAAACAAAATGACACCAAAAGTTTAAAATCAGAAGAATAAATGAAGTCATTTCAGACAAAGAAAAAAAAAAGAAAAAGAAAATTGGTAACATTAATAGCAAAAAAAAAAAAAAAAAAAAAGAATGGGCTATTTTATATTGATAAAATATAACAAAGACCTAACTGGAATATGTATTTCATATTGCTATTTAACACATAGAAATTGTTATAAAGAAATTGACATTTGATTCCAACCCTATAAAAAAAGAAATTGTAAGAAGCCCATTTGTAGAGGCACACTAAAGGACTATTATTGTTCTATAACAATTTGAGAAGATAAATGGGGCATAGAGAGTGTGTAAATAATATTATTATATTCACTGAACTAATACACATTTATTGTACTTGTCACCTATAGAAAACCAGGCTCTTTTCAAGCAGTAAGGAAACAGAAACCATTAGTTCACAAGAAATAAAAAGCCATGTTCACTTACCAGAGTAAACTAAACAAATAATACCAAAGTTTACATGAATAAGCACCAATAATTAAGCAATCTTCAGCTACATTATATTGAATCACTAGCAGGTTTATACCTCCCAATGAAGGCAAGTACAAACAAGAAAATTTACTTTCCCTGTATTGTTATAAATTTTACAGTTATCAACCCCCAAGCCACACACACACAAAAAAAAATTTAGTGAATATTATTAGCATATAACATAAAATTTAAGCTATTTCCACTTTAAAAAATTACCACTTTCAGATAGAAAAATCCTTTCTCAACAATGCCTGACTCACAATTAAAAATAAAATGCTAATTATTTCAAAATTATTAAAAATTAAGCACTCTTCCTCAAAAATGCCAAAGCCGTCTCTCTTTTTTTTTTTTTTTTTTTTCTTTTTTTCCTTGTGGGGTAGATTCAGGGACTGAACCCATGGCCTCATGCATGCTACACAAGTGCTCTACCACTGAGCTACATTCCCAGCCTGTTTTATTTTGAGACAGGGTCTTGCTAAGTTGCCCAAGCTGGCCTCAAACTTACCATCCTCATGCCTCAGCCTCCCAAATAGCTGGGATTACAGGTGTGTGCACCTTTCTTTTTCTTTATCAGCAACTCCCTCCTCCTCCATTTCCCTTCCCCCAATTTCACTTAACTAATTCTGTTCACCCTTTAAGTCTCAGACACTTTCCTACCCTCCTAGACAAGGTTTTTGGGCTTTCTGGACTCCTCCAGGATGCCCATTTCTTCTAATGCCAATAACATGAGGTAGTTGCTCAAAGTCTGTTGCCTTCACTGGACTGTAAATCTCATGAAGTCAACCCTGTCTCTTATTCTAATATGTTCAATATAAGGTAAATATATTTTTCCATTTATCCAAATATTTATCATGAATAAGTTTGTTAATTTTTGTCCAAAGAGTTTGAATTTCCACCACATGCAAAGTAATGTACTAAGCTTTGGAAAAAAAATCAGAAAACAGGAATTTAAAAACAAAAATCTTTGCCCTCATCTAAGGAAAGGTCAGAAGAAAATAAGAACAACAATGAAAATGTCAGGTGAGCTGGATAAATAGGAAAGATCACATAATTTTAAATACATGAGTTAAAGAAGGCCTCACCAAGAAGGTGGTGACCTTTGAGTTAAGACATGAAAATGATAAAAGAACAAGCATTTGGATACCTGGGAAAGAACATCCTAGGCAGAGTGGATGGGTGATGGCAAAGACCTGGAAACTACATTCCCTGAGAACACCAGCACCTAAAGATAGGAATAGGAGCACTAGTCCTCAAAAGAGACTGAGAAGAAGCAAGCAGAGATAGGAAATGAGTAGTTAAATAAGATGAATATTAGGTACTGAGATTATTATCCAGTCTTTAGAAATTTAAAATGAAAGATTTTAATGACATGTGTACATACTTTTGAAACAAAGTAGAATGCTATTAAACATTCACTAAGAGCAAATGTTAAAAATTGCAAGAAATTATCACAAAATGGAATAAAGAAGCTATTACTGAGTGGTGAAATTACAAATGAATCTCCTATACATACTGGATTTTCTAAAATGAACACATATGCCAATTAATAAAAATTAATATAATCTTTAAAAAATCATATGGCTTAAAAATAAAAAAGAATAAATTTATCTTTGTTCTATCTCACCTGCAAGAAGGCATGCCAATACAATTATCTGAAATTAAATAAATTCTTTACTAGAAAAGGCTTTAAAAAATATAGGTACAGTGCAAAGTTATATTGCAGTCTACTTTTTACCTTAATTTGGCAATGAAAACTTAAAATGATTTGACCAGACTTTAAGAACCTTATTAGAGTTTCTCAAAGTGTGGTCCTTAGGATCCTGGGATTTCCAAAGTTGTTCTGAGAAATCCCTTTGTGTTTTATTGTAGTTATGACAGCAGTATGACACACATTGCTATTGTCTTATAGTAAATTAAAACTAATTTGAAACTCTCTTTAGTTCCCAAATCATCACCAATCTCCCAATAATGCTAAAGGTATTTTTCAGAGAACAGTAGCTGGAATGGATTGTTTCAGGGATTTCTGTTTATCCCAAAGAACATATGCTGAAATGTGCACCATTTCCTTCATATCATCCCAGAACCTCCTTATCAAAAGCCATTGTGGATGCTCAGTGAATGCTTACAAAACCAAACCATCTGCTAAAAACAAACAAACAAGAAAAAAACACACTAAAGAATCTGAGTCTTTATAAAATGTTGAGTTTTTCATTCACTCTCAAAAGTTCTCTCCAGCTTATCACATAAATTTCACTGGCCTTTACACATCAAAATTGTTCAACATATTACAATTATTACTGATTACTGCAAGCTCTGACCTCTCAGCTAAGCTTCAAACTCCAATTTGCAGCTATCAGCTGAACATCTCTGCCTAGATGTTAAACATGTCTAAAACTAACAATCTTCCCTGCAACAATCTTGATATCCCTATGTCCCATCTGTTAATGGCATTAACATGCCCTTTTTTGTTCCCAACAGCCTCTAGCACCCTCCCTCCACAGCCTTCAAGATTGTCCCCAAATGCGCCATCACTCTCTGCCAGAAACAAATTGCAAGCACCCTTCCCCACTCACGTGCACACTCTGGGCCCTCTTTATTACTCTGGCATGTAATGAACTTCTCCAGCCCCCTGCAGCCAGTGTCCTGCTCCAATGTAAATCATTCTTCTTCCCCAAGGCAGACTTACCCTTTTCATCCATCCCCATATAGATGCAGACAGCTTTGTTTAAACCTTGGTTTACATTATTTATCACTGCTTCATCTTAGTCATTTGTGTCCATGTCTCTCCATGTTTATAAGCTACCCGAAAGCAGGACCCAAGCTTTTTTGGTTGTTTTCTTTTCAGTGTTCTTAGTCAAGCAGGAGGACACAGAAGTATTCCAGATTTCAGTCGCATGAAAGTGAATTGAAAGGATCTCAGATGAAGTAACTAAAAAACAGACCCTGCTGGATTTGGAAAAGTCAGTCATCGTGCCCTGGCCTTGGAACCTTTACATCTCTGTGTCTACTCAGAAAGTAAAGCAAGCAGTTCTCTGTGGAACGACAATAAATAGTGAGGACAGAATGAGTACCTCATTTTCTTGACATTACAATAATCCTTCCCGCAATGAATCATATAGTCGAAGAAAGCAAGGCAACCCTTTTACAGAAAGCAATTGTTTCAGTTGCATAAGAACAGGCCATCTTTATCAGCTGCTGATTACAGACTTCTAAGGGGTGGGGTCTTCCTTTGATACTCCCACAATAAAACCTGCCTGTAAGGAATGACTCCATCTATCTTATGTACTCCAGAAGTGGTCCATGGGCCTTCCATTCATGCCTTGTTTTCTACCTAACGAAAGGCTCACAGATGCCAAATATGTGCTCTGACATTCCCCTGCTCCCCTCACCTGAGATCCAGATGCAGCAGAGACCTTGTGGAAGTAACCTTCTCTGGAATATTTGTCATCTTGATTATCATACAGCTAGAATTAGTTTTCTTATTTCCCTTTCAGAACAGCCAGACACTCATATCACTCTGACAAGAACTCTTAATTGAGTAATGCCATGGTGCCCCAGTCTGAGGAGAGTCCATGCAGGTGTTTCTGGCTTTAAATAGGTCACCTGCAACAGCAGCCTCAGGAACAGCCTCTCCATAACAAGAGGAGACCCAGGCAAGTGCAGTCACACACACATGAATATATGAAAACATACCCCAACACATAAATAAATACAAATAGAGTTTTCTAGGTTCACATGGGCAGAGGATGAGGATGAAAGGTGAAGTAACAACTGGATGACCAAGGGGAGTTAATCAGACCAAAGGGTAAGGTTGGAGTGGCAGATTATCTCATTTACTTTAGACATATCTATCTTGTTTGAATCATTATGAAAACCACATAATTTTACAAAAGAATGCAGCTACCTTCTTCTGGTTGGAATGTTTTCTACCACATTCATATCTCTGAGTGACTTTGACAAGAACATAAGTAAAAGATTTGAATGAAACACCCCGCCACAAGAAGGTGACCTCTAAATAAGTCTGACTTTCCACAAACAAGATTTGGATTTTTCTAAGAAGCAATCCACAAACTGAACATAGAAACTCAAATACAAGTTGGGTCAAAAGTAGGAATATCCAAAATGAGATAGAAGCCCACCAGGGCTACAGATAAGACATAACTGTGTCTGGCTCTTGGTTATTTTTCACAAGCAACAGGTAAATCTTGGCAAAACATTGCAAATTTATAAGATGAACTTGAGAAACCCAGCTGTCTCCTTCTCTTATAGGGAAAAGCTGTCGGATCTGAAAGCCCTGAGACTACTTTGAGGAAAAAGTTCCTGAACTGGAATAACTCAACAGACATACCCCCATACTTGAAGCAATTCAAAAGAACTTCAGGTCAAATGCAAGCTCCATGACAGAAGGGGACATCTCATTTTCTACTATCCTCTAGTATATGGTGGATGCGCAAAAATACCTGAATTGAATGTGGAATGAATAAATGAATGAGTAATATAAAGTATTAAGGAAAGTGTAAATGCAAACTAGAATTGCCATATCAGCTGTTATTCCTATTTTATATAACAGAGACACCTTGACTTACTCAGCCATAGCACAACTGGAAACAGGAAGCCTCTTGACTACCTCTGTCTTGATCCTTCTTTCCTCACCTAGAGTCCTTGCAGATCCTGGTCTTCCAGGATCCCTCCCTGGTGCTCCCCATCACCTCCTCTACCACACTGACCTCAAAGACCAGGTACCCCTCCAGCTTCCCCAGCTATGATGTTCCAGTAGTGCCTGAAGCCTCATAACCATGTTACACAGAATTGTAATTATCTGTTAATATATCTGTGAGCTTCCCTTGAAGAGTAGGAATCCTTCCTTACTTGTCCTTACCCACCATAGTACCTAGCACAATGTCTGCAGGGAACAGGCAATCAGTTAAGTGCTCCTGGACTAGAACAGAATTTGCTTCCTCTGCCCCAATCTGGTTCTCCTTCCAAAGAGCCAGAAACATCCCTTCATTGGAGCAGAATTTCAGAATGAAGGTGATTAGGGATTAGCTAAAGAAAACCACTTGGACATACAGAAAGAAATCCACATATAACAGACATGAAGTCTAATCTAGACCATTTTTCCAACATTTAAGATAATAAAGAGGAAGTGTTCATAGTAGCAGTCCCTATATTGTGAGTCCTAAACCTTTGGAAGCACAGCCACACAAAATGGCCATAAGGAATAAAATCTTCTAATAATCACAACCTTAGAAATCTCACCTCCAGGAGGATCCAAGACCAGGCATTATTGTCCAATTTGCTTTTTCTCTTTTAGAGGAAGAAGCTAGTTTTGAAATCACTTTTCTTCATTTCTATAATATAGCAAGCACAGCCTGATTTGCCTTATTCAGGCTTATACATGTTTGTTTTAGCACTGGACTGAAGTTAAGAGTCTGCCCTGTCATTATCTCACTTTTTTAAAACAGTACCACAAAAAGAAAATAAATTATAACCTAAACCCATGGATGCAGTAAATATTCCCCTTTCCTTTTGGTGGTACTGGTGGGTGACTGAATTTTACATGAATTTCAGGGTTAAAGTTTCCATAGCACTGATCACATGACAGGAGCTCATGTCCAAGTATTAACCCATTAAGTCCCAAGTTTTCAATTCTGCAGATTTCAATGAAATTGACCCAGGTGCATAAAAAAAAGACCAAGAATCATAATTAAGAGCTTATGTATCATTATCTTATTGTATTTCAATTATTTTATTTTATTTTATTATTATATAATTACATATTTTATACTATAAATTTTTATAGGTGTTCCACATCTGGAATGGTGGGGGAAAAATGAGTTAACACAATTTCTTTTAGTCTATCCCCACAAGTTAATAATATAACAACACTACTCTGAAATCCTGCTAACTTACTAAAACAACATGCCAGCTAATTTAAATATAATCCTCATCCCCAACACACACACACACACACACACACACACACACACATCTATACTATGTCCTAAGAAATAAGTATACTGACCTTGGGCTCCTTCAACTTAACTAAATTAATTTAATAGACATGACAAATGCAAGTCCCTTCGCAGAAAGCAAAAACACTGCTGGGAGGATCATTCACTCCAGTCGTATGGAGAAGCAGCTGACCTAGTATCTTTTAATTATCTGTTTCCAGCACCTCCAGACTCAAACCCGATTCAAAGTCTTTACCTTAGTCAACTCCTGCTTTAACATGCAGCTGAAAACCTCTCCACTCCCACCTGTGACACGAGCACTGGGGTGGGAGAGGGAACCTACAGAGCTACTCAACACCACCTCTCCCAGGTGGCTGCAGAGATTCTTCCTGAAAACATGGTGAGCTAACGGCTATAGGTCTAGGAATTAAAAAAAAAAAAAAAAAGTTCAGAAGTATTATACAGGATTGAGCAAGCTACTTCTATTGGAGGACCAACTACATAAAGGATTCTCAGGATTCTATTTACCCCCACATACCCTTTATGGGGCCATTAACCCTATTTCCAAATTAACAATAATTATTTCCTTTTGTGCTACAAATGTTCAACCACTGAGGTTAAATACCATGTATAACATAAACAGGGTCAAGAAAGCCAGTCACCAGAAGAGTCATGTTTAAGTTAGCATTAACCAGAAAGTCCTTCCATAAACAAAAAAAGGTGGGGGGGGGGGGGGATGTGGGGAGGGAGGAAAAAGAAAAATGCTGTGATGGTCAGCTCTGGGCCTGCATGATGGATTTAACACAAAAACTCAGAAGGCCCCATAAGGCCCAAAGATAACACACTCTCACCAATTTTTACTAAATTAAATTTCTCGAATACAAAAAGCAATTTTTGGAGAGAGGGTGAAAAAAAAACACATATTAGTTTTTTTAAAATCTGTATATAATAAAATTAAATAAACTAGCAATGGTTTCCTAAAACTTAGCTGCCATGAGTTACAGAGGAATGTAACAGAATAAAAGCCCAGTCATCTCTCATCATTTCATCCCTCACTCTGCCCCTAAATGTGTTTCTCTACTTCCCCACTCCCAAAAGCACAACTCCTTAACCTAATATCCACATTTTCCTGTAGTCCAACACTTTGTAACTTTCCAACCTTCATCAGTGGGAACTCTGACTACCTCCACTTAGGAGAAGGCTTCACTCTCCCACCTTTCATCCAAGAGACGCATCATCCTTCAAGTTCTGTTTGTGAAGTCTTTGCCAGAGCCAGAATTTAATTTTCCTTTCCCTGGCATGCCAAGTTTCTTGGACTCCACAACCACACACTGTTATGCAATATGGCACATATATACACATTCGGTGTACATACTGCAGTTTGCTTCATAGTAGCTTTCCAGAGCTTTCTTTTCATCATCCTTATATCCGTTACCATGGAAGGAGTTCAATGATTGCTTCTTTTTTGTTGTTGTTGTTGTTTTATTTATTTTATTTGCTAATGCAAAGAGTCACACAAACAGCAATTTTTCTTCAAAAGATGAATTAACCATAGAGAAATGGCATTTGTGTTTATAACAAAAAATCCTCAAAAGACTTTGTAATGTTTTGAACAACTAATAAAAATTTTTTTAAAAAAATGATTGCTTCTTGAATTAAACTCTCCTCTTTTTCTCTCGACTTTTTATGTCTTCCTTATTAATCTCTCCATAAGCTATTTCAATAATAACACAATACGGACTTTTGGGTAACATGATATATAAAAATAAGAAACCAAACAGTAGTAAGATGCTGACTTAATGAGGCAGAGTTTTAGACATTCAACCAAGAATTTGTATTTGAGTTTTTATGACATCACACTTCACTTAAAACTCTATTGTGTTCCTCAAGTGTGTAGACATATTGATACCAAAAAAGTTAAAGAAAAGAAAGACAGGCCACACATAAAACACAGACATTAAAAACTTGACCTCAAACTAAATTTCCAAAGTCTTGATATTTATTGAATACTTGGAGCTTCCCAGTGAAAATGATACCATGTATTTTGCCCAGATTACAACTTTTTACTAAGCATTAGAAATGACCCTGTCCCCTAAAGATCACTAACTTCAGACAATGTCATTGTGTATCAAAAAGACCCAGCAATTGAGATTTATACGCCCTTCATATGTCCCAGAAAGTGGAACAAGAGAGATTAAGAAAAACTTCACAAAGACTATGATTTGAGAAAAAAAGAAACAAAATTACATTTTGGAAAATATTATCTTTGAATGAAAACAGAAGTTTCTAAAGGGCTGCCACTTACATTCCCACCTCTGTTATTTTTTCCCATCTCTCACAGGGATACTAAGAGCCAAGTTGAGTGCCCAAAGCCCTGGGCAGCAGCTGTTCCCCCTGAGAGGATGCAAATGGCAAGTTGCTCCGAGGATACCTAGTAGAGGTCAGACTACAAGAATCACCCTGACCTCATGTGAATTTTAAAGCAACAGAGGCTCACAAGTGTTAATAAGGGTAACCAGAGGTTGAATTAGGAGAGGAAAGTACTACTGCTTGAATACTGAATGGAAGAGGGGGGAAAAAAACAGAGGAAATCAATTTCCAGCTCAAGGTTCTTTTCCTTCCAGGGACATCCCTTGCTGCTATTTTTGTTTGTTTGTTGTTCTTTCCATCTTTTGGGCTCTATTGCCCTCCTGTTTCCCTCTCCGACTGACCCTCTCGCACTTCCCTTTCCTCCCTTTTTACCGTTCTATCATGGGATAACCACCCACCAGTTTCTAGTTACTGGAGAACTGGAAGGAAAGAACAGCAAAGCTCATCAAAACCCTCCATTTTCCAGATGAGGGCTCTGAGAACAGAGCTGACCTGATCCGGCGAAGGTCGCGCCGCTAGGGGACGCCCCGTGCAAGCGGGCTAGAATTATGACAAGCCTGTCCTCTAGCCTGGATCCTTAGCCTCAGCCTTCCTGCCTCACATAACCTCCTTCTCTTGCTACTTGGTTTCTTTATCCTCAAATTACACAGAATCAAGAAGAAATGCTGTCCTGAATATTCTCACAACGTTGACGATCGCTATTTATGTGTGTTTGTACGTCTGTGTAAAAGCAATTTTAGTTTGGTTCACACGGCCCTAAGTCTAATAGATATCGTTTTCCCTTGGCATTCATTTTATCTGACAAGGGAGTAACTCCTTAGGAGAAGTTAGCAGTTTTCCGAGGGCCTGAACCTCCCTTTAATCAGAACTGCACTTTGAATCACAGACCTCTGGCTTTACAATCATGTTGGCCGAGCAAAGGACACTTATGCAAATGGTGAAAAACAGACTGTTAGAACCTGAAGGTATAGACGGCTTTGCTTTAACAACTAGTTACGTTTTCAATATTTACGTTTATCAATAGGTATCCAATGAGAAACACGGCACTCAGTGAACTTTCACAAAAGAGCCCTCACTGGAAATCCAGGTTTACGAAAAATCCATAGATTTCCACCAAAAGGAAAAGGGAATAAAGCAGACAGCAACAATCTCAGGCCCCAGATAACAGCAACAAGTCCTGGATGCCGTCACTCTTAACACATCAAAAGCCAAACGGCAGCAAAGAAAAATAAGAATAAACTTTAAATTCATTCCCAAAACTAGTCCAACACAAGCCAAACGAGCCCATGGATTTCAAAACCGTCGACTCAAAGCCAGGTCCCTCCCTTGCCTTGCATTTCCCAGTTACGGAAACTTAAGTTGAAAGCTCTCAGTCCGGAGGGACGAGAGAGTCGTCAGAGAGAAGTAAGGGATGTGGGAGCCAAGCTCAGCGGGCGCGGGGATCCAGCGGCTGTTCACGTCCACGGGGACACGACACTGGGGGGACTTCGAGCGCCCCTCGTTAGCCCTCCCGCGTCCGCACCCCGATCCAGATAACCACAGGCCACCTACGTGTCACTTGGGCGAGCCCCGCGTCGCACTGACCTGGCTAGGGGTCAGGAGGGCCGGCTGCAGCAACTTCCCTCCGGGTCTGGGTCAACTTGGTGAGGGAGGCCAGGAGAGCCTCGCCTCGCCTTCTGCACGCCGCCTCGCACGCGCGCACACCCACTCACACCCGACCCGGCGAGCGCGCGCGCACAACACACTCACACTCGCACACGCGCGCACGCACAGCCACAAAGCCTTCTGCGGTCTGACGGTGTGAGTTGAGCGCGCCGTTTGGCCGCCGAGCAGTCGCTGCGGCCAGCCACTGGCTCCACGCCCAGGGGGCGCCGTCCCCTGGTGCCGCGTCGCTCCCGCCCCTTTACCTGCACTCGCCACCGCCGAGCGTCCCGCTCCGGCCTCCTTGGGTCTGGCTGGCTTCAGGCGGCGCGGCCAAGTCCGGAGGCCCCCGCCCTGGGGCCAGCAGAGCCCAGCCCTCCGCCCTCCCCTCGGCGGTCGCCCAGAGCTGGCCGCCCCTGAGCCCACCCTGCCGGGGTCCAGTGCTTGGCCGAGAAAAGGGACAGGGCTCCGCGGCGCTGGGCCCAGGCCGCTCAAGTCCCGGCAGCGCTCAGCAAGAGAACAGGGGAATCGCAACTCTCGGAGCGTCTCCGCCACCCGGCCCCTACTGCCCAGGCTGTGGCGAACTGGCAGAGTCGGCGGGGGAGGGGGCCCCAGAGGCGGCCAAAGAAGTAGCGCGAGACACCGGCCTCCTTTCGTCCTCCGCCGTCTTCCTTTTATGCTTGCTCCACGTAGCACATGTCAGCAACACCCGCACCCCCAGACGCCCTCCCCGAGCTCGCCCCCTTACCTGTGTGACGCACCCAGGGCCCCTGCCTTCAGCACGCCCCCTCCCCCATTCATTCGCTGAACTTCCCGCCGCCGCTGCAGGTCCAGAGGCTGGGGGTGGCCTGAGCTTCCCATTCATTATCTTGCCAACCCTCTGCTCCCCCGCCCCAGATCAGACACACCCACTGCTGGAGACCCAGGGCCGCCAGCTCGGGATCGCCACCCCCAGCCCCCTGCGCTCACCCCAGTGCCAGACAGCTTGCTGGACTCCGGTGGGCGCCCCTGCACGTTGCATTTTCATTTTGTCTCTTTTCTCTCCCCACTCGAAAAGCTCTGGAAGACTTCGCAAGGCCAGCAAAGCTCCCGGTCTCCGTTCAGTTTCTAAACTTTAAAGTAGGCACAAAGTTTCTCCCAGGGCAGCCCTTGACTGGAAGCTGCAAAGAACCGGGTCGACTTTGCTACTGGAAAGGTTGTGTGTTTCTGGTTCTGAACTTTCACTGACTGGAGCTGTTTGCCGAAGCAAGTGTGCCTGTGCTCCCTAGTCATCCAGATCCGTGATTATAAAATTCCCTTCCGCTTTCCCAGTCTAACTCTGCAAGTGCAAACTATCAATTTTAGTTAGTGTAATTAAGGGCGGGGAAAACACACCTGGAGGTGTGGGCGGGAGCGGCGAGGGACTAAGGCCTCCTAGGGATCATTCTCCAAAGAGTGGCAGCCACCAGTCCTATAACATCACTCACTCAGTTGATGTGAGTCTCGCCAGTCACTCCATCCCACCCACCCACGTCCCACCCTGGTTCCTCAGGCTTTCCGGGGTGATCAGAATTCTCTGCTTCTCCCTCCACCACTAAAGCCATGAGCACGTATCAAAAGTAGCTGCTTGAAAATAAAAGCTTAATCAGCACTCGATGGAAATGGCACATAGGTCTGCCCGACAGCAGTACGGGAGGACTGATGTGACCACATTTAAGAGGGAATGCTGGACAGCAAGGCAGGGCTTTAGTGGTGGTCACTCGGATAGTGGGCCTTGCATAAGGGACAGGTCACTGTAATCAGCGGCGGGCATTGAGAGTAAGACTCCCACTGAGTCTTACTTTTCAAGCCTACACTGAGTTGTGCACTGAAGAGACCATGACCATTTCCTGCCATTGACTTCTTAGAACCTTGACCAAGCTCCTGTGGGCTTTGCAAGATTTTCAAGGCTGAGCCGTGGCCACTGATCATTTACTATTCGAAGTTCTTTCCTTTAAAAAAAAAAAAATCTTTTAAATCAACTTTAAACGAGGCTGCTTTCTCTCTTTTCCTAACAATTTATGATTCATTTCACAATCTGCTTAAAATATGAAAAAAATAAATAAATTGTAAAATGCACAATGCTAGTTAGTATGTTCATGCACAGCACCAATACATATGAATATTTAGCCACTCTTATCTCCTAAATAACAATAAAGGTTTATCCTAAACTGTAAGGAATATTACATTGGAATGAATAGAAAAATGTTCAATATAAAATCTAAGTATCATAAAAAGTATTTATTGGAGGGTCTGAGGATGTGACTCAGTGGAAGAGCACTTCCTTATCCTTAGCATGTGCAAAGCCCTGGGTTTGATTCCTGGTATCCTACCAAAAGGGAGAAAAAAAAATGTTGCAAGGGAAGTTGCCAGGTGCAGTGGCACAGTGACTCAGGAGGCTGAGGCAGGAGGATTGCAAGTTTGAGGCCAGCCTCAGAAATTTAGCAAGACCTTGTTTCAAAATAAAAAAGGACTGGGGATGTAGACCAGTGGTAAACTATCAATTTTAGTTCAATCCCTGCACCAAAAAAAATGAAAGAAAGAAAAAGAACATACTGAAAGTGGATTTTATTTGTAACTATAGTGTTACTCAATTCAGGAAAAAAAAATTTTATTACTTAATTTTTCTTTCTCCTTCCTACTACACCACCCATGTAATAGGTTTCTCCATACCAATTCTTCTATATCTAAAGAAAAGATAGTTGTAAAGTTAACTATTTCCATTGTAAGCTTTTTCCCATAAATCAAGAATACACTACAATAAGTTTTTTACCTAGTACTCTGCTTGAATATTTTTAATACATTGATTTTCATCTCTTGCCTTTTTAAGGAATGCTGCTTCTGCTTCAAATGCCTATTTACTACCTTAAATACTCTCTGGTCCTTTCTAACATCAAATGGGGACATCTGTACTTATAAGACAGGTGTTTTTAAGGCTAAGTTAGGGACTGAGGCTGTAGCTCAGAGATAGAGAACTTACCTAGCATATGAAATGCCCTGGGTTCTGTTTTAGCCCTACAAAAAAGAAAGAGAGGGAGAGAGAGACAGAGGCAGGCATTCGTGAGTTTTTTGCTCTAAGGTACTTTCCTCTTTATTTGGTCTACCATGCCTAAAATGAAGTTAAAAACAAAATAAAAGGCCTACCTGGACAGACCTGTCTTCTTAACAAGCGTGGACCTGTCCAAAAGAGACAGCTGCTGCAGCCAGCTTTAGGTCAATAACTTTAAAATCAAAAGTAAGTTGTGTGTCCAGTATGAAAGGAGAGAGAAAATCAGATACCACACAGAACCCACTTTAGCACATAGATTAGTCCATCATAGCTAGTATTATGTTCGAAATGAACTCATGCTCTTATCTGTAAAATGGAATAATACTAGTACAATCAATTTTATAGGGCTCCAAGTTGTCTTTATCAAAGATAATATATTTGTTTTTGTTTTTATTTGTTCTTTTGTTTGGTGGTACTGGGGATTGAACCCAGGGGCACTGTGCCAGTGAGCTACATCCCCCTCCTTTTTTTTTTTTTTTATTCAAATTCTTTCCAGAATTGGCCTCAAACTTGCAATCCTCCTGCCTTGGCTTCCCAAATAGCTGGGATTATACTCAACCAGCTTAAATACTATATTTGAATGAGCTTCATAAAATATTAACAATCATGATGTTGCTTTGTTGGAAATGAAGGAGGATACCTTGATACACGTCATGTGTCCACCTGTCTGAAACCATCCTGTCATTTAGACTTATTTCCACTCTTAAATAGGCATCCTGAAGCTTGCTGTTCTAAACTTTCCCTCCTATCCTCTGCCAAGCAGTCTTTCTACATTTGTTTCTTCAAATGTCTTCAACAGAGCCAAAAATCCAGAAAGAACTAGTGCCATCAGCCATAAGAAAAAAATATTCTCAGCACAATGAAGAGAAATTTTTGATGAGGGATATTCAAGAGGAGTTTTTACATTAATATCTTAAAGGACACTTTCCAGACTCTAGATTATTGATGTCATCTAGAGGTCCAAGGACTATAATTTGAGAGCATTTAGGATTGAAAAATTGGCTGTTATTGCCTTTAGCACTATTGTTTGTTGGAAAGGGTCTACTAGTCTGCCAGTGTTCTCTTCCTCCCCATGTCCCTTGCCTCTGGCAAAAAGCCTTTGAAATTTTCTACTAGGGAGCAATCAAAACTATCAGCACAAAGATCTGCTGGAAACTTTCCCTCCAGTCTATTAATGTAGAGACTGATTCAAAGAATATATTTTGGTGAAACAAAACCCTGAGAGAATTCAGTCTGCTTGAGAAAGGGTTTCAGGTGCCCAAGGGCATAGGTTTCTGCCTTCTTAAAATGGGGTATTTGTGCCTCTCTGGTGTTTTTCTCCTTAGCCAGAAAACATGCTCCTTAGCAAACCTTTCTATTTTAAAAGGCCAACAGCAGAGGTGGGTGGGGCAGCCCATTTTAGTAAAAAAAATAACTCTTTTGAGCAGAAAAGAGAATTCCTGGATTCTCCTTGTTATGTTAGCAAGGGGCTACAGTACAATGTTAAATATATATTATAAATGATATCTTTTGTTTTGTTACTTTAAAAGAAAAATGTCTGATGAATTAACCTTAAGAATAATGCTTCTAGAATTAGGTTGTCACCAGACAAGAAGCATATGCCTAGCTATCCAGGAGGCTGAGGCAGGAGGATCACAAGCTCAAGGTCCACCTGGAAAACTTATATATAAAATTTATATATTCTCTAAAGAGAATCCAGGAATGGGGAATACAAGTTGGGATTGTGCGCAGCAGCCTGGAATGAGGATAGGCTGTACTGAAACAAAAGTCTGAAACAGAGTGACTGGGCACTCACCTTTTTCTTATCATGTATATCTGCATGAGTAATCAGGTAATGTTGGAAGTAGACCAAGGGCTAGCAAATTCTCTCTCTGTAGCTTTCCTTACCCAAGCAAAAAGGCTTTCATCTAAAACAAGGGAAGAAAAAATACATATATTTTTATATACATATGTATGAAAAATTATACATATATGAACTTATTTAACTCTAAAATTACACATACGTTATGTGTGTAATTATATATATACATATGTAAATATAACTGTGTGTAATTTTAAAGTTAAAAATAGACCCATGTTCAAAGAAATGGTAGAAAAATTTGATAAAACAAAATGCTAGTTCTATAAAGCATAGAAAAATAGACAAATTTTTGTTAAAACTGACAGTGAAAAAAAAGAAATGATTAAGACTGAATTAATGTGGTAATTCTAAGAAATAGTTTTAGTAGAATTTTTTAACTAAAGCACTGTAAACATTAAAATCTTAAATACTTTTAAGATAGAAAGTAAATTATAAAAACATATTGATTCAAAAAAATGGGGGGTGAGAAGATGGCGGCGAGGGGAGTGCATTGCCCCCGTTTGCCGCGTCACTGTGTGGGAGTATGACAAGTCAGGACGGCTAAAGGCTATCTTGTTAGGAATTTCCAGCAATAGTGGGGTGCTCCGGAACCTGGAGGAAGGATTTCCATCGCACGAGGATCGGCTACGGGGACTCAAACGCGAGAGATTTGTCACACGGAGGGTAACACTGCTTATTCAGCAAATTGCCCCGCGGCTAGAGTCTGCAGTGCACGCTGGGAAACGAGGAGATAGCGCCGCAGGGATACAGCGCTGCAGTTTCTGCCAGCCGTGCAAGCACTGTACTCAGTGCTGAATTCTGGGTTCGAGACGGGGGAAGGAAGCGGTCCATTTCGGTTCTCCACACCGGTCCGACCACAGAGGAGGCCAGCGGCCACCATCTTGGAGAGCTGACATCACCATCCCTGTTTTCCACTGACCGCAGCTCATTCAGCCATAGAACAGGTAATTTCAGGCTGCCATTCGCCTGTGGCTTGCAGACAGATACTCAGGCTCAGTGCCTGAGTGCTTCTTGGAGCCTGCTCTTATCAGAGCATACACCGAGCACAGAGCGGCCGAGTTCCGGCTCCCGGAACTGCCCTGGCCCAGGGCTAAGGAGCCCGCGGAAACTGCTTCTTGGAGCCTGCTCTTATCAGACCATACACCGAGCACGGAGCGGCCGAGTTCTGACTCCCGGAACTGCTCTGGCCCAGGGCTAAGGAGCCCGCGGAAACTGCTTCTCGGTCCGGGTCCTGCTGAGGGCCAGTCAGGACTCACCCGTTGCTTTGGTTACCCGGCAAAGGGAACGAAATGCTGCCATTCGCATAGGATACCAACATGGCAGAGATCTGATGTCATCAGAAAGCAGAGGAGGAGAGAACTTCATCAATATCAGCGGCGACAGAAACAGTTGGTCTCCTGGTAGGGTGGGTGAGACACAGACACCTGAGTCTCTCTCGATTTGTCGTTGAGCCAGAGGGGAGGAGCCGGGCCGCCGCCCGCGCCCAGAGCAGGTCCAGCGGCTCGCCGGCGTGGTGGTCCCGTGACCCCAATTGGAGAGGGGGCAGAGCGGAGCCGCCAGCCGTGCCCGCAAGGTGGGCAGACCCGCGACCCAGTGGTACACAGGCGTGGTAGGAGGGGCGGGGCTGAGCCGCCGCCCGTGCCTGCAAGGTAAGCAGACCTGCGACAGACTGGAGGGTCAGGGCCAGCGGGCTGCCAGCGTGGTACACACGTCACCCCAACTGGAGTAGGGGCAGAGCAGAGCCTTCGCCCGTGCCCGGATCAGGCCCCGCCGGTGTGGTGGTCACGTGACCCCAATTGGAGTGGGGGCGAAACGGAACCGCCACCCGTGCCCGCAGGGTGAGCAGACCTGCGACCAACCTGCAGATCAGGCCCAGCAGTCCGCAGGCGTGGTAGGAGGGGCAGGGCAGAGCCGCCGCCCGCGCCTGCAAGGTAGGCAGACCTGCGACAGACTGGCGGATCAGGCCCAGGAGCCTGCCGGCGTGGTACACACGTCACCCCAATTGGAGTAGGGGCAGAGCAGAGTCGCCGCCCGTGCCAGGAACACGCCCAGCGACCTGCCGGCGTGGTAGTCACGACACCCCAATTGGAGTAGGGGCAGAACAGAGCCGCCACCCGTGCCCGAAACGTGGGCAGACCTGCGACCGACCAGCGGGACAGGCCCAGTGGCCTGCCGGTGCGACAGACAAGTCACCCCATTTTGAGTAGGGGCAGAGCAGAGCCGCCGCCCGTGCCCGCAAGGTAGGCAGACCTGCGACCGACCGGTGGAACAGGCCCAGCGGCCGGCCGGGGTGGTAGGCACGTCACCCCAATTGGAGTAGGAACAGAACAGGGCCTTCGCCCACGCCCGGAACAGGCCCAGCGGTCCGCGGGTGTGGTAGACAAGTCACACCAATTGGAGGGGGGGCAGAGCAGAGCCGCCGCCCACGCCGGCAGGGTAGGCAGACCTGCAACCGACCGGCGGATCAGGCCCGGTGGCCTGCCGGCGTGGTACACTCGTCACCCCAATTGGAGTAGGGGCAGAACAGAGCCTCCGCCCGCGCCCGGAACAGGCCCAGTGACCTGCCAGTGTGGTAGTCACGACACCCCAATTGGAGTAAGGAGAGAGCAGAGCCACTGCCCGACCCTGCAAGGGAAACTTTTCAACTATACAAGAGCAATATAAATATATAGGGGAAAAAAACATTTCAAAAACACAACAGTTTCACCAAGCAGAAAGAAACGCAAGCAGTATGAAAAGACAAGGAAAAAGGACCACAAGCAATGCAGGTCAACTCAATTTTAGAAGAGGTAACAGCTGCAGCAGATGGAATGTCAGATAAAGAATTCAGGATATACATGCTTCAGATGATCTGGAGTATCAAGGAAGACATTAGACAGCAAAATCAGACAATGAAAGGTCACTTCGACAATGAATTACACAAACAAATCCAGGAAGCAAAGGATCAAATATACAGGGAGATAGAGGTTATAAAAAACAAACAAAAAGAAATCCTAGAAATGCAGGAAGCAATAAACCAACTTAAAAACTCAATGGAGAATACTACCAGCAGAGTAGAACACTTAGAAGATGGAACATCAGACAATGAAGACAAAGTATTTCAACTTGAAAAGAACATAGACAGCTCAGCAAGACTGTTAAGAAACCATGAGCAGAACATCAAGAAATATGGGATAACATTAAGAGACCAAACTTAAGAGTCATTGGGATACAGGAAGGTACAGAACTCCAAACCAAAGGAATGAGCAATCTATTCAATGAAATAATACAAGAAAACTTCCCAGACTTGAAGAATGAGACAGAATCCCAAATCCTAGAAGCCTACAGGACGCCGAATGTGCAAAATCATAAGAGATCCACACCTAGACACATTATAATGAAGATGCCCAACATACAGAATAAGGAGAGAATTTTAAAAGCTACAAGAGAAAGGAAGCAGATTACATTTAGGGGTAAGCCAATCAGGATAACAGCTGATCTTTCAACACAGACTCTGAAAGCTAGAAGATCCTGGAATAAGATATTTCAAACACTGAAAGAAAATGGGTTCCAACCAAGAATTGTGTATCCAGCGAAATTAAGCTTCGGGATGGAAGATGAAATTAAAACCTTCCACGATAAACAAAAGTTAAAAGAATTTGCAGCTAGAAAACCATCTCTTCAAAACATCCTCGGCAAAACATTACAGGAAGAGGAAATGGAAAATAACAATGAAAACCAACAGTGGGAGGTAGGACAGTAAAGGGGGGGGAAATAATCAAAGAGGAAAACAAACCATGTTTAGTAACAGAAATAAACAAATATGGCTGGAAGAACAACCCATACCTCAATAATAACCCTAAATGTTAATGGCTTAAACTCACCAATTAAGAGACACAAGCTAGTAGAATGGATCACAAAACAAGACCCAACAATATGCTGCCTACAGGAGACGCATTTGATAGGAAAAGACATACATAGACTGAAGGTGAAAGGTTGGGAAAAATCATATCACTCATATGGACTTCGGAAACAAGCAGGAGTGTCCATACTCATATCAAATAAAATAGATTTCAAGCCAAAGTTAATGAAAAGGGATAAAGAGGGACACTACATACTGCTTAAGGGAACCATACACCAACAAGACATAACAATCATAAATATATATGCCCCAAACAATGGTGCAGCAATGTTCATCAAACAAACTCTTCTCAAGTTAAAGAGTCTAATAGACCACCATACCATAATCATGGGAGACTTCAACACACCTCTCTCGCCACTGGACAGATCTTCCAAACAAAAGTTGAATAAGGAAACTATAGAACTCAATAACACTATTAATAACCTAGACTTAATTGACATATATAGAATATACCACCCAACATCAAGCAGTTACACTTTTTTCACAGCAGCACATGGATCCTTCTCAAAAATAGATCATATATTATGTCACAGGGCAACTCTTAGACAATATAAAGGAGTAGAGATAATACCATGCATCTTATCTGATCATAATGGAAAGAAACTGAAAATCAACGATAAAAGAAGGAAGGAAAAAGCATACATCACTTGGAGAATGAACAATAGGTTACTGAATGATCAATGGGTTATAGAAGACATCAAGGAGGAAATTAAAAAATTCTTAGAGATAAATGAAAACACAGACACAACATATCAGAATCTATGGGACACATTGAAAGCAGTTCTAAGAGGAAAATTCATTGCTTGGAGTTCATTCCTTAAAAAAAGAAAAAACCAACAAATAAATGATCTCATACTTCATCTCAAAATCCTAGAAAAAGAAGAGCAAAACAACAGCAAAAGAAGTAGAAGGCAAGAAATAATTAAAATCAGAGCTGAAATTAATGAAATCGAAACAAAAGAAACAATTGAACAAATTGACAAAACTAAAAGTTGGTTCTTTGAAAAAATAAACAAAACCGACAGACCCTTAACCATGCTAGCGAAGAGAAGAAGAGAGAGAACTCAAATTACTAGCATACAGGATGAAAATGGCAATATCACAACAGACACTTCAGAAATACAGAAGATAATCAAAAATTATTTTGAATCCTTATACTCCAATACATTAGAAGATAGTGAAGGCATCGATAAATTTCTTAAGTCATATGATCTGCCCAGATTGAGTCAGGAGGATATAGACAACCTAAACAGACCAATATCAATTGAGGAAACAGAAGAAACCATCAAAAGACTACCAACTAAGAAAAGCCCAGGTCCGGATGGGTATACAGCAGAGTTTTACAAAACCTTTAAAGAGGAACTAATACCAATACTTTTCAAGCTACTTCAGAAAATAGAAAAAGAGGGAGAACTTCCAAATTCATTCTATGAGGCCAACATCACCCTGATACCTAAACCAGACAAAGACACTTCAAAGAAAGAAAACTACAGACCAATATCTCTAATGAACCTAGATGCAAAAATCCTCAATAAAATTCTGGCCACTCGGATACAAAAACATATCAAAAAAATTGTGCACCATGATCAAGTAGGATTCATCCCTGGGATGCAAGGCTGGTTCAATATACGGAAATCAATAAATGTTATTCACCACATCAATAGACTTAAAAATAAGAACCATATGATCATCTTGATAGATGCGGAAAAAGCATTCGACAAAGTACAGCATCCCTTTATGTTCAAAACTCTAGAAAAACTAGGGATAACAGGAACATACCTCAATATTGTAAAAGCAATCTATGCTAAGCCTCAGGCTAGCATCATTCTGAATGGAGAATAATTGAAGGCATTCCCTATAAAATCTGGAACAAGACAGGGATGCCCTCTCTCACCACTTCTGTTCAACATAGTTCTCGAAACACTGGCCAGAGCAATTAGACAGACAAAAGAAATTAAAGGCATAAAAATAGGAAAAGAAGAACTTAAATTATCACTATTTGCAGTTGACATGATTCTATACCTAGCAGACCCAAAAGGCTCTACAAAGAAACTATTAGAGCTAATAAATGAATTCAGCAAAGTGGCAGGATATAAAATCAACACGCATAAATCAAAGGCATTCCTGTATATCAGCGACAAATCCTCTGAAATGGAAATGAGGACAACCACTCCATTCACAATATCTTCAAAAAAAATAAAATACTTGGGAATCAACCTAACAAAAGAGGTGAAAGACTTATACAATGAAAACTACAGAACCCTAAAGAGAGAAATAGAAGAAGATCTTAGAAGATGGAAAAATATACCCTGTTCATGGATAGGCAGAACTAACATCATCAAAATGGCGATATTACCAAAAGTTCTCTATAGGTTTAATGCAATGCCAATCAAAATCCCAATGGCATTTCTTGTAGAAATAGAGAAAGCAATCATGAAATTCATATGGAAAAATAAACGACCCAGAATAGCAAAAACAATGCTAAGCAGGAAGTGTGAATCAGGCGGTATAGCGATACCAGACTTCAAACTATACTACAGAGCAATAGTAACAAAAACAGCGTGGTACTGGTACCAAAACAGACGGGTGGACCAATGGTACAGAATAGAGGACACAGAAACCAATCCACAAAACTACAACTAACTTATATTTGATAAAGGGGCTAAAAGCATGCAATGGAGGAAGGATAGCATCTTCAACAAATGGTGCTGGGAAAACTGGAAATCCATATGCAACAAAATGAAACTGAATCCCTTTCTCTCGCCATGCACAAAAGTTAATTCAAAATGGATCAAGGAGCTTGATATCAAATTAGAGACACGCCGTCTGATAGAAGAAAAAGTTGGCTACGATCTACAGTCGGTGGGGTCGGGCTCCAAATTCCTCAATAGGACACCCATAGCACAAAAGTTAATAACTAGAATCAACAAATGGGACTTACTCAAACTAAAAAGTTTTTTCTCAGCAAAAGAATAAGAGAGGTAAATAGGGAGCCTACACCCTGGGAACAAATCTTTACTCCTCACACTTCAGATAGAGCCCTAATATCCAGAGTATACAAAGAACTCAAAAAATTAGACAATAAGAGAACAAACAACCCAATCAACAAATGGGCCAAGGACCTGAACAGACACTTCTCAGAGGAGGACATACAGTCAATCAACAAGCACATGAAAAAATGCTCACCATCTCTAGCTGTCAGAGAAATGCAAATCAAAACCACCCTAAGATACCATCTCACTCCAGTAAGATTGGCAGCCATTATGAAGTCAAACAACAACAAGTGCTGGCGAGGATGTGGGGAAAAGGGTACACTTGTACATTGCTGGTGGGACTGCAAATTGGTGCAGCCACTTTGGAAAGCAGTATGGAGATTTCTTGGAAAGCTGGGAATGGAACCACCATTTGACCCAGCTATTCCCCTTCTCGGTCTATTCCCTAAAGACCTAAAAAGAGCATGCTACAGGGACACCGCTACATCGATGTTCATAGCAGCACAATTCACAATAGCAAGACTGTGGAACCAACCTAGATGCCCTTCAATAGACGAATGGATAAAAAAAATGTGGAATTTATACACAATGGAGTATTACTCTGCATTAAAAAATGACAAAATCATAGAATTTGCAGGGAAATGGATGGCATTAGAGTAGATTATGCTAAGTGAAGCTAGCCAATCCCTAAAAAACAAATGCCAAATGTCTTCTTTGATATAAGGAGAGTAACTAAGAACAGAGTAGGGACGAAGAGCAGGAGAAGAAGATTAACATTAAACAGGGATGAGAGGTGGGAGGGAAGGGAGAGAGAAGGGAAATTGCATGGAAATGGAAGGAGACCCTCAGGGTTATACAAAAGTACATACAAGAGGAAGTGAGGGGAAAGGGAAAAATAATACAAGGGGGAGAAATGAATGACAGTAGAGGGGGTAGAGAGAGAAGAGGGGAGGCGAGGGGAGGGGAGGGGATGGGAGGGGAGGGGGGATAGTAGAGGATAGGAAAGGTAGCAGAACACAACAGACACTAGTATGGCATTATGCAAATCAATGGATGTGTAACTGATGTAATTCTGCAATCTGTATATGAGGTAAAAATGGGAGTTCATAACCCACTTGAATCAAAGTGTGAAATATGATATATCAAGAAATTTGTAATGTTTTGAACAACCAGCAATAAAAAATTTTTAAAAAAATGAAGAATGTGAATGTGTTTACAACTACTTTGTAATTTGAATCAAAGTTTTGGTAAGCATTATTTTCCAAATCTTCATATATAGATAACCTCTATTCAAAGGGTTTCAAAGAATAAAAAGAAAGAAAGAAAAGCACCCCAATACTTTCATAAGCTAATATTGATGAATAAATCAAAGTTATAGAAAGGAAACCAACAGGCCAATCTAATACAGGATAAAAATATAAATTCTACATATGATATTATTATACCAAATTCAGAAATGTATTTTAACAAAAGATATTCTAAGCACATTGGTTTAATATCATAAATGTAAGAATGACTTAATACTGGAAAATAATTTACTACTCTGTTTTGTTTAATCGTAGCAAATAGGAATAGGGAAGAATTTTCTGAACATAATAAGGAGTTGCTGCCAACAACCTCATTCTGTTACTTATTTATTTCTATTTCATTCTTCCATTTGTTTTTTGTTTGTTTGTCTTACAGTAATGGGGATTGAACCCAGAGTGTTCTACCTCTGAATAACAATCCCAGCCATTTTTTGTTTTAAATTTACTTTAAGTCTTCCTAAGTTATCCAGGTGGACCTTGTGATCCTCCTGCCTCAGCCTTCTGGATAGTCACCATAACATGATTTTAGAAGCATTATTCTTAAGGTTAATTCAGCAGACATTTTTCTTTTAAAGTAAGTAAAAAAAAAAAAGATAGGATTTATAACATATACTTAACTTGTACTAAAGCCTCTTGCCAACATAACAAGACAAGAAAAAGAAATTATACTGTATAAGGATTAGAAAATAAGAAGAAAATGATTTATGGATAATCTAGTTGTCTACTTAAGAAATTCAAGCAAATTTAATTTAATAAAATATTATATAAAATAAAAATAATTGCTGAACATGGTGGCACACACCTATAATCTCAGCTACTTGGAAAGCTGAGGTAGGAGTGTCACAAGTTCAAGGCCAGCCTTAGGGGCTTAGCAAGATAGTCTCTCAAAAAAAATTAAAAATAGGGCTGGAATTGTGGCTCAGTGGTAGAGCACCTGCCTAGCATGCATGAGGCCCTGGGTTCGATCCCCAGCACCACATAAAAATAAATAAAATAAAGGCATGTGTTCAACTACAACTAAAAAATAAATATAAAAATAAATAAAAAATGAAAAGGGTTTGTGATGTAGCTCAGTTGTAGAACACCCTTTGGATACACTGCCACTGCCAGTAGAATTTACCTAGTATTGAATATAAGATCAATATGTGAAAGAGCCCAAGCCCATTAGAGATGATAATTTTTTTAAATCCCATTCATGATAACAGTAGATCTTTATTATAACTTTAATGAAAACTAATAAATAGTTGCTGTGTCTATATTAAGAAAATTATACAGCTTTATTAAAATGCACTTTAAAACCTACATACCACATGTATGGGTAAGTAGACTCCATATACAATGCAATCTACAAAAAACTGCAACAAGCTTTTCACAGACCTCGACAAGGTGATTCTAAAATTAATGAAAAAATGTAAGAGGCCAAGAATAGTCAAGAGAAACCTTAAGTGGAATTGGTGTAGTCATAAAGAAACAATGTAATGAAAAAGAATAGAAGGTTCAGAAACAGAATTACACATCAATGACTAATGAATCAATGCAAATTCAAGAATCAAATATGTTGTGTTTTAATAGTGACAATGAGATAATAGGCACTCTAAAATACCAGATCCCTACCTCAAACCATTTTCTAAAAAGTTTTTAATGAATCAAGAACCTAAATTTACAAAGTGAAACTTCCACAATTTTGGGAGATCTTCATCATTTCAGGGCAGAGAAGCATTTTTTACACAAAGAACAAAAAAGACAAAACACATTTTTGAAAAATCTCCTTTTTTTCAAATAAAATATGGATGTTGTAATATGCTAGATTTTTGTGACATCCTGGAACTGATAGGATATCTGCCTTGAGCTGTGCAATGAGTATTTTAAGGCAATATGAACAGTATTACCCTCTGTAACAAGAGAAGAGGGGTTTTCCACACCATGTGTATGTTATGTCATTTCTGTTGTTCTGCCTTGATGGCTCCTTGTGCCTTCTAGGGCAAGGTGGATGCAGCAATGCTAATGTTTCCTCAACAGAAGGCTCTAAAGCATTTCTGGGTACAGACTCACCCCTCTGACAACCTAAGTTGTGAAACAGTTCTACAGATAAATGTAAGGTAGATATATTGTGGGAGAGGCCTGTAGCTACAATATCTATTCTTGCCTTCTGGGGCAACAACTAGACAAAATTTTTTAGCCTCTCTTTGCAGTTACTTGAGGTCATGTTAGCTCACTTCTCTCCAGTAGAATGTCAACGTGAGTGACTTCTGCTAATTCTAGGACTATCTATACAATCCTCCCAGGTGTGCTCCTCCAGGTTCTTTTTCCCTTCTAGGCTGACTGGGATGGTGATGTCCACACCAACCTTGTAAACCATGGATGGTTTGAAGTTGATAGGAGCCATCATCCTGACACCTAAGTGTCCATGTAAAGCACCCTCTGCTGACACTTTTGGGACTCTGTTACCTTAATTTAACTACATTTCACACACATTCTGAATGTATTTCCAGGATTTTGGTGACACACTGTAGATTGTGGATGGATCAGAAAAAAGGAGCAATATGGATGTACTGCCCTCTAGAATGAGAACTCACCAAAAGTGGGCAAGTTAGAGATGTTAATATTTGTGCAAACTCTGCTTGATTAAGCCCTTATTAGATCTATACTCTTCTAGAAGCAGAGGCAGATTAATTTCAAAGTAAACACACACACGCGTGCGCCCCCCCCCACACACACACACACTCACACAGAAGATTGGCTAGCAATATTGGGGACCAACTACTGATATTCCTAACATGGATGAATCTCAAAAACATTATGAGTGCAGGCATGGTGGCACATGCCTGTAATCCCAGCAATTTGGGAGGCTGAGGCAAGAGGATCGAGAGTTCAAAGCCAGCCTCAGCAGATTAGTGAGGCACTTAACAAATCAGTGAGAACCTGTCTCTAAATAAAATTTTAAAAATTAAAAAAAAACATTCTAAGCAAGAGAAACACCTACTACTGTGTGCTACATGATTTTGTTTGTACGAAGTTCTAAAATAGGCAAAACAAAGCTATGATGACAAAAACAGAACAGAACAAGAGTTGTCTGGGGCAGAGGTGTGTGTGTGTGTGTGTGGTGGGGGTGAACAGAAAGGCACACAAGTGAACTTTTTGCAATTAGGGAAATGTCCCTATATGACAATTAGGGAAATGCCCTATATCTTTTTGGAGTTTAGGTGGTTACATGGGTGTGTATAATTGTCCAAACTCTTTCAACTGATAATTTAAGATTGACAAAATATATTATCTATAAATTCATTTCCATCATACATTTTAAATGCAAATTAAATGATTTTAATCTATCCATGCATTAATTCTAAAACACACTAGTATGGAATAATGTTCAGCCATCAGATCCTTTGGAGGTTACTGTTGTGATTATCCATCTATTAACACTGCAACATCTAAGATCAGAAAATGATTGTACTCCTACATAAAACCAAGACACACTATAAACATGTCCTGAGACAAATAAGATTTTTAAGTCAATAGTTTATTTCTGTGCATGGTCCATAATTTTCCACAGCTAGCTTCTAATTCTAAATAAACAAAATAAATACACTTCAATAAATAGTAGCAAAGTTTCTTCTGTTTTTAGTAGGATATAATAATTACATGACAGACCTCTATTCTCTATTTTGAGATTTTAAATCCATGTTCATATTCTTTTTTTTTTTTTTGGTACCAGGGATTGAACTCAGGGACACTCGACCACTGAACCACAACCTCAGCCCTATTTTGTATTTTATTTAGAGACAGAGTCTCACTGAGTTGCTTAGCATCTTACTTTTCTGAGGCTGGCTTTGAACTCGCAATCCTCCTGTCTCAGCCTCCCAAGCCTCTGGGATTATAGACATGCACCACCTCTCCTGATTTAAATCCATGTTGTCTTATCCCTGAATTTCCACTTTCCCTTCTCTCACTGATGAATAGTAATATGCTCTGTGCTTACAGCTTGAGAAAGTAGATGACAGGATAGAAAACAGAAGAAGCAAAAATATTTACAAAAAGATTAGGAGAAAAGGATTCACCGAGTGGTATGAAGAAACCTAAGTGAAAAACAATCCTCCCAGACTAGAAACAGATTCTTTGGGAGTAGAACAGTGACAGAGAGAGGCCTGTGTGTTCTGAGAGCACAGAGTACTTCTGCCATGCTTCCTGGAAGTAGTGTTGAGGAGGCAGCAGGACCCCAGAGAAGAAAAGACTGCAAAGAATATGAAGGTAGGAGGAACCCAGAAGAGTCAGCAACAGATGCCCAGGTCCCATGGAGAGCACAGCAGAAGTGACTTTAGAGAGGAAAGTGTCAGGGTAACCTCTAAGAACCAAAGCTAAGCAGGTCCTCTCTAGCACACTGCCATATGTAAAACTGTAATGGTGGCTGACTTGGGTAGGTAGGTGTCATTCATTCCTTAAAAACTAAAGGCAACTGCAAACGAGCAAGGGTTTTGCTTTCTCACCAATCCTGAAAAATATTCTGAAATGAAAATACTTTTTGAATATCTCAGTGTATTGACTGAGACCCACTGTATTAGATTGAAGGAGCTGCAATAAAAAAGTATCACAGATAGGGTGACTTACACAACAGGCAGTGTTTCCTCACAGTTCTGGAGGCTAGTATTCTGAGATGAAGGTGTCTGAGGCCTCTCTCTATAGCTTGCGGATGGCTGTCTTCTCCCTTTACATGGTCTCCCTCTGTTGTCTGTGTCCTGATCTCCTCTTCTAAAAAGGACACTGGTCATAATGAATTATTCATTTTACTTCATTTACCTTAATTACCTCTTTAAAAAACCCTGCTTCAAATATAATCACATTCTGAGGTTTTCGGGCTTAGGACTGCAATATGTGACATTTAGGGAGTGGGAAGGACACAAGTTATCCAACAATATCCATGAAATGTTCTCATCCATGATTGTTAACAAACATTCAGTCTTCTAAACATTACAAATCTGGCAAAAGAGTCACAACGTTAAGAAGATAACTATGTAGACAAAAGATAACCTTAGAGAAGTTACTTCTCATTTGCTGAATACAAATGGACTGTAATGAGTTTCAAACAGTGACAAAGGACACTTTAAAACCTCTGGGAAAAATGCAGTGTGATCAGAAAAAAAGGAAGTGATAACTACTGAGCCTTGCTGGAATTTGCTGGTAAGGTTAATTTATCTCTAATTTCTAAGAAAATATCTAAAAAAGAAGAACAAAAAGTTATCTTTATAACCCTTTCTGGAACTTTAAGTTTCTGAAAGATTAAAAATAACTGGATTTATTCCCAGAAAGAGAACCACACTGATTTATGGAAATTTAGATTCAGAGAGGATAAACTTGACCCATAGGGGGCAAGTTTGGGCAAATGTAAATTGAGTGTCATAATCAATTGCAAGTGTAAATTAAATTGCATATCATAATCAACTTAATGAACACAATCCTCCCCCTTCCACAGTTCTTCCAACCCTAAAGGAGAGGGAAGAGGTACGATTCCTGTTCATTTCCACAAGCAGAAATGATGAGCCAGGGACAATTGTCAGCAGAGACCCCATTGGACAAATGAATAAAGTGGTCATCGGAGCAGAGAAAGAGGCTATGCACGGGTCCAACAACACACACTCCCACTTACCAAAGCTGAACAAGTTAATGCTTCTTCTGAATGCCCAAGCTACCAGCAATGGAGACCAACTCTGAGCCCCTTGTATAAACTATTCTTCGAGAAGACCAATGGGAAACTTGGTGGCAAGTTGACAAACTTGGGCCTCTTCCATCCTGGAATGCCTAGTGCTTCGTATTCTGGTGTACCATTGCCTTTCCTGCCCTCAGGGGCTCAGTCAATTTTGCTCTCCAGGATTTGTGGAATGTCTGGTCCTCAGGCATGGAATCCCAAACAACATTCAACAAGGGTATTTGTTTACAGTGAACAAAATGTGATCTTATCACACACTGAACCATCCAGAAGCTTTCTGCTGAGTGTTGAAACATCTCCATGGAGACACAGCTTAAAGCACCAAGTTGGAGATAGTGGCCTGCAAGAAGGGAACTCTGTTTCAGGATGCAATATCTGCATTGAACCAGAGACTGTGTAGTACTTTGTCAACAATTAAAAAAAAAAAATTACAGGGGTCCATGAACCAAGGACAAGGAAGCAGGAACAGCTTCACTTGCCATCACTCTCAATAACTCACTGTGGGATTTTGTGCTTCTGTCCACACAACTTTGGATTCTGCAAGGTTAGACATTCTGCATTTTTACAAGGGGGAAAAGCTAAGTTTCTAAGATACGTAAATTATGATAGCTGTTTGGGCAATTTGTGGTCCTTGTGACTAGAGATCAAAGTACAAGTTGGGCCTGGTGACATACACCTGTAATCCCAGCAACTTGGGAATCTGAGGCAGGAGGATCACAAGTTCAAGGCCACCCTCAACAAATTAGGGTGACCATAAGCACAAATCACCAATATTTCAGGGATAATTTGCTTTGATAATTAGCAGAAGGAGATGAAATTGCTGTTAGGAAATGGGAGTGGGGAGAAATGTGGAATTCCCGCAGGCAACTTGTTACTCCTTTGTCCAATTGTGACTGTGAATGAGTAAATATGGTGACTAAATAAGAGGATCGTTGCCAGACCCAGTGGTGCACACCTGTGATCCCAGCTACTCTGGAGGCTGAGATAGGAGGATGGCAAATTCAAGGCCAACCTGGGCAACTTGGCAAGAGCCTGTCTTAGAATTTTTTAAAAAGGGTGGTGGGAGCCGGATTCAACAGCATGTGCCTAAAATCCCAGCAGATTGGGAAACTGAGGCATGAGGATCCCAAGTTCAAAGCCAGCCTCAGCAACTTAGTGAGGCCCTAGAAATTTACAAGACCCTATCTCAAAATTTAAAAAAAAATGGGGGGGGGGCTGGCAATGGAACTCAGTAGTTGAGTACCCCTGGGTTCAATCCCCAGTTCCCAAAAAAAGTAAAAATAAAAATAAAAAGGTGGGGGATGGGTACATAATACCAGAGTTTAATCCTCAGTAACACACACACACACACATACACACACACAGGAAAGAGAAAGAGAGAGAGAGAGAGAGAGAGAGAGAGAGAGAGAGAGAGAGAGTTAGTTGTTACCAAAGACACAAACTCCTAAGGAAAAAGAGTTTGGGTCACACTATGAGGTAAGTTACCGAGACTGGCAGAGGTGTTAGCTGAGGGTTTGGGGAATTTAGCTAGTACAGTGCGGGTGGGGAGATCAGTCCAGTTTTATCTCCAAGACTAATTTTAGTGATGAAGACTGTCATTCATTCCGCTGACATTCTTCTTTGAAGTGCTCCCTTGAGAAACAATAGCCATCAGATCCCTGGAGGTGCTGCTACCTCAACAAATTTGGAAAAATAGATCGACGTGGAACAAGGGGCACAGCATGGCAGGCAAGAGGATGTGCCATTCCAGTTCCTGTCAAGAAAGAACAGACTGAACCTCCATGAAGTATATGATTTACCGAAAGCCCATAGTGTTTAGGACTTTCATAATCCCCTGAAGCTTTTGAGATGGGGCCATCTTCTTCCTGGGGCATCCCTTCAGCCAATGAATGAGCAAAGTGGTCACAACCAAGATTGTTCTCTTCTCCTGCAGAACATAGCCAATGACAAGGCAAGCCTAGCCATTTCTGTCCAATGGGGCACATCTATAATGGCTCATCTTTGCTCCCAACATCCATGTGGGGTTAGCAAAGATTTTGTAGGATCTGCATCATGATCTGATGGCATCCCCTGTCCTATGTTGCTTCCACACCTTTTCCTTTCATAGATGTCACTCCCCAGCAAACCTTTTGTATTCCCAACTCAGCTTCACGACATGCTTCCCAGAGAGCCCAGTCTGTAGCAAGTGTCTTCCATAGTTACGGTCCTATTTAAGCTATCTTACTATCTATCTTGTGGTTGAGATTTTCAAATTGCCTGATCGGAAATCGTTGTGCATATACTTACTGCTTTTCACTCCTTTGTCATAGTACTGTAATTTTTTCATAATGTGCCTTGCCAATTGTCTACAAAAAGGAAAATTATGATCTAGGATGTATTTATCAATCTTGTGCATTTACTATTGTGTATCTCATTAGTTGTTTTGTGTTTTCTTACTGATTTCCTTAGATTATTTTATTATTCTCTTTAGTTTCTGGTGCTGGATGCACCATTTATTGTTTCTTTTTAATAGTAATTTTTCTTTTTTTAATATTTATTTTTTAGTTTTCGGTGGACGCAACATCTTTATTTTATTTGTATGTGGTGCTGAGGATCAAACCCAGCGCCCGGCACATGCCAGGCGAGCACGCTACAGCTTGAGCCACATCCCCAGCCCCTTTAATAGTAATTTTTCAATGCTATTAACCTGTTGTACCACTCAGGCAGTTTGAATTATTTTTACATTTTCAACAAGGCTTCCTGGGTGGTTGCTATGATCTGAATGTTTATGTCTCCCCCACCCCCCACCGAAATTCATGTGTCGAATTCTAATCACCAAGATGGTGATATTAGAAGGTGGTGATATTTGAAGGTCTTTGGAAGGTAATCAGGTTATGAAAGCTCAGCTTTCATGAATGGAAATGTAAGAGGCCTCAGAGAGCTGCCTTGCACATTCTCCCCCTGTGAGGACACCATGAGAAGGCATCATCTAGGACCCGGAAACAGGCCCTCACCAGACACTGAATCTGCGAGTATCTTGGTCTCTTGATCTTGGACTTTCCAGTCTCCATAACTGTGAGTCATAAATTTCTGTTGTTTAAAAGCTACCCATTTCCCATAAATATATACAATTATCATTTGTCAATTTTAAAACAAGTTAACTACCCGGTTTAGTGTATTTCATTATAGCACCCAAGTGATCTGAAACAATGGTATATAGTTGAGTCTTTAAATATATTATAATTATTCTGTTCTCTTCAAAAGAAAGAGCAAGCCATGCCTATAATCCCAGCTGTTAAGGAGGCTGAGGCAGGGAGATCCTAAATTGGAGATCAGCTTGAGCAATTTAGGGAAACCAGGTCTCAAAATAAAATTTGAAAGGACTGGTAGCAGAGTTCTTGCCTAGTATGTGATGCAAGGTCCTGGGTTCTATCGCTATTAAAAAAAAAAAAAAGAAGAAGAAGAAGAAGAAGAAGAAGAAGAAGAAGAAGAAGAAGAAAGGAAGGAAGGAAGGAAGGGAGGGAGGGAGGGAGGGAAGGAGGGAGGGAGGGAGGAGAAACTACTAGAAACCCATTTAAATCAGCAAAAATAGGTTTCATATAGTAGGCATATAAGTAGATTTTTAAAACTTTATAAGATAGATTTGGGACTATTTTTTTTCTACTGTATTTAATCTTTGCCTTTGCTTGGGTTTGTCTCCTTGAGGAACAGCTTTATCCCTGTATTGGCTCATATTCCCTGTTCTCCATTCAGCTGCTTTCCTGCTGTTTCTATCTCTCCCCCTACGTCCTAGAAGAACTTACAATCTGTGAAATCCACATTCAAGTTCTGTTACCCACAACATTTCTCTTTAATGGCTCCTAAGTAGGTTTTATTCATCTTGAATTTTAAATTGCCTTTTGTCTCTTCCTTCTGTCTTCCATCTTTGTTTTCATATTTAAAAAAAAATTTGTTGTTGTTAACATTTTATATCATAACACACCTTTTCATAACACACCTATTCCAATTTTTTTAAAAAAACATTCTTTTAACACTTTGTTAAATAAATGAGCCAAACTCAGTATCTAGCATTTAGTAGACTTCAATAAATACCTGTTGGATTAATTATTTATAAATGAATGAATAAACCTTAAACTCTAGGCAAAGTTCCATAGTAAAAGGAAAAGATAATATGCTAACAAAATCAACAGTCCATCCAAGGAAATATGAAATGCCATTTCTTCCTGTGTTCCACATTTTATTCAAAATCAGTTTGAAATAAGAATATTATCCAACATTTAATTTAAATCCATATAGAAAAGAAAATTAATGATTATTAATACTATATCCAGCTTGTATAATAGGGCACTTCTTTGAAAAAAAAAATGGCCTTGCAGAATAAACTTCTTTCTGAGACACTGCAATCTCCTTCTGGCCATTTCCTTGCACTCTTCAAAGTTCCTTCTTTTATTGTTCCCTTGAGAAAAAGATCTGAATTTCAAACATTAATAAGGAAACAGGAAAAACAAAACCTCTTCTGGTAATACTAACCAGGCAGAAGTGACCGGGGTAGACTTCCCTCATGAAAGCTTCTTGCCTAGAGGTGGGATCGGGTCAGAGTGTCTGTACAATAACCACCCCTACAAACTCCATATGAGTACCAGATGGTTGGAACTGTTCCATTAGGAAACTGATGTTTTCATTGTTTGGAACTTGGTTTTGTAGCTTTCTCCATATAGTGATTTGATTGCAGCATTTAGAAACTTTGAGAGCTTTCCCATAAATTATTCCACCCCCTGAATGTGGAACGAGGGTAGGCTTATTAGCCTGTTTTTCCATTAGCATGTCATTCCCACTTTCTTACTCAGATGTAGATAATTTCAGCAGGATTAAGAAAAAGAAAATGTAGGTTTTGTGCTTTGGCTGTTTCTTCAAGGAACTTGCTACTGAATAAAACTTCTCTCACTTTGTTGGTTGAATATGTACATATAAATTTTCATGAAAAATAAAATAATAATAATAATCACCAGTAAAGTTATTAAGATGTACTTATATGGGTCTTATATTACTTTCATAGTTCTTAAACCATCCTAATAATTTTCTACCTATTAACTCATCTAAACATCATATTAACTCTGTGAGGTCAATGCTATTATTATTTCCATTTTATAGCTGATGAAACTAAGTTATGGTGAAGTCAAGTTGCTTGCCTGAGATCAAATAGGTAGCAAGTGGTAGAAAAGGATATTAACCCAGAATCTGTTCTTAACCACCTCACCATACAAATCCTTTAATCCCAACTGATCTGATAGCTTCTTACAAGAGGATATTAGTAAAACCAGATTCTCTGTTCCCTACCCAGTTGTCATTAATATGAACAGTTTTGTTATTGTCTATTTCAAGCCTTACAGAATATCCCAGGTGACATAATCACCTATCAATATGATAAATCTTTACTGAACCTTGGAGAGATGCAGTATTCTATCTAAGAAATAAAAGTTTTAGTCAGGTAGAGTGGCACACAATTGTAATCCCAGCTACTTGGAGGCTGAGGCTGGAGGATCACAATTTCAAGGTCACCTAGGCAACTTAGCTAGACCCTGTCTCAAAATAAAAAAATAAAAAGGGCTGGGAATGTAGTTCAATAGTAAAATGTCCCTGGTTTTAGTCCTCAATATGAAAGAGAGAGAAGAAGAGGAAAAAAGGAAGGAAGAAGAAAGAGAGAAAAGCCTTCTCTCCTAAAATCTTTATAAACTACTCTTGCTATAGATGCTCTAATGTTCGTATCCCCCATTATCTTAAGTGGATCATGAAAAAATTTTAAAGTATTTATATTGGAAATAACGTATAGTGTAAAGTTACAGAAAATGGAAATAGGCTGTAAACTCAAAACTACAAGAAATTACAATTGCAACATGGTAAACACTGGGTTGTAACTTGTGATCAGTTGGCCCTAGTGGGAAGGCACATGCCTGCCCTCAAGTGAAAGGACACAGGGATAACATGACCACAAGCATTTGGAGTATGACACTGCAAGAGGAAGTTTCAGGGAAATCAGTACTTTAGAGGGTTTAGAGAATTTCCTTACTTAAAAGCACATATTTGAGTCATCCTAAAATTAGTTCAGATGTGTCAACTCCATAGCCAAATGGATGGGCAGTAGACATCTGTTATTTCTTCACTGGTTATCTGTGATCCCTTCTGCTAATAACACTCCAGTTTCTTTTTTACTGTTTTGTGTGATCTTAGCCATTTGCTCTGAATGTGAGCTTAAGATGTGATCCTGGCTATTCAGAGTGTTCAATACTATAGTCACATTAATTTGGGCTGAGGAGATAGCTCAGTAGAGAGTTTGTCTAGCATGCATGAGGCCCTGGGTTTCATTCCCAGCACTATAGTAATAATTTTTTAAAAGGCGATCACATTAATTCTAAGATGCACCATGGGTCCAGTCAGAGGTAATAATCCATAGCAAGTATCTTAAATACTTTCGTTTGAGCTACTTTTAAGAAAAGGGTATGCTCTCTATTTCTGCTAGAATTGGAGCTGTGAATCTGAATGCTTAAGCTGTTAGAGACCACCATAAGTGAAAATTTGCCAAAGGGTTAAGTCAGCACTCAGAAAAGTAGCACAGGAAGACAAATCCTCAAGGCATATTTTGACTCCTGAATCAAGGTACATCTACAGTCTGTCCCCTGGACATTTATATTACTTAAACCAATAAACCTCAATATTTATTTAAGCTTTTCCCTTTCTATTGCAGGAGTTCTGACAGGAGAGAATTCAGGATCCTGGCCTGTTTGAAGTGTTTGCCTTCTGTGCTGGTGTGAGAGGAAACAATGGAGCACTTAAGGCTCTGGGGAGAACAAGAAATATGGGATTGAGGATATCCCTAAATAGAGCTAATCCTTCAAGGCATCAAAAAGTGGGACTAAGCTGTCCCTTTTAGATAAGCAAAGAAAAAAGCCAGACTTGGTGGTACTTGCCTTATAATCAGTCCCAGCTACTCTGGAGGCTAAGACAGGAGGATCACAAGTTCAAGGCCAGCTTGGGCAACTTAGCAAGACCCTGTTTCAAAATTTAAAAAAAGAAATGGGGATGGCTATTGGGATAAAGCTCAGTGGTTGAGAGCCTCTGATACTGGGTTCATTCTCCAGTGTTGCCAAAATCAAAAACAAAACTATAAAGGCAAAGAAAATATTCTGCACTTTCACAGAGAATCCTTGGGGATTAAAAGAAAAGGAAATTATTTCAACAGATGATTCCAAAAATTAAAAAACAATGAAGTATATGGTGATAACTAAGAGGAACCATTGCATTATTGTGCCAGATTCAGAGTCTTACCTTGAGGCCTGTGAGCCGCAGATGGTTTTGAGCTCTTAGGAAGGCATTCCCGACCTGCATTTTTATATTTCTGAAAAAAATTAGTTCCCTATATAGAGATTAACTTGGTGTGGCATGCTGTTAGTGGTGGTCCACCAGAAATCCTTTCTTCCTTCTTCACTAATCGTAGAATCTTATCTGGGCAGGCATATGGATGTTCAGTTAGAGCCTCCTTTTCCCAGCCTACTTTGCAGCCACATATGGTCATGTGATCAGTTCTTACCAACAGAAATGGAAGAAGTGTGTGGAAGAACATGAGTGGAAGAGATGTAGGAAACTTCTATATCATTTGCTTACAAGAAAATTCTTGTTTTTCAACTCTGTGTTTTCTCCTTCTAGCTTGATCTAATTTTGATCAATTAGAGAAACATTCTAGGGAATGAACAAGCAAGAAGGTGAAACAATGTCCCTAAGTGACTAATTGAAGATAGGAGAGCAACTCCACAAACCAGATCCACTTGCCACTAGACTTACTTGACAGAGAAATAGCTATATTACTTAAGCCTCTATATTTTGGGGCATTTTTTTACAACAACTCAACACTCATTCTAATACCCTTATTTTATGAATCTTTCCCCATCATCATTTCCACTTTTTCATAACAGATCATTTTTACTCCATAATGTTCCTTTAATCATGCTCCATCTCACAGGGTCTTTCATTCTTCAAATCATATAAGCTACCATAGCCACCACCTTGTAGCTTTCTCCTCTGAAATCCAAACTGAAACTTTTATCAAACAATATTAGAAAACATCTGTGCTCAATGACCTTTCCATATTTAGGAGGAAGCCCCTCAACTGTTAGAATTTAATTTTGATTCATTCCTAATAGCCTTGCCTGCTTGGAGTTCAGGAGGGGTATGTCTCTGTCATTCTTAATCCACAGGGAGTCTTTACCTGCTCTCCTAATTTTTCTCACTGAATATTGCAAAAAAAAATTACTATATTCATTACTGTAATTGTAGGGGCATCAAATAGGAGGCAGAATGGAGGTTGAGAAATTTTTTTCCTATAAAATGCATGACACTTCTATTTTCTCAACATTAGAAATGTGCATGGTTTAAGAAAAAAAAAATTATTTTCCCCCAAAGTCAGAGGGTAGAATTATCAGAGCCACTCTGGGGTCTTGGTGCACTCTGCTGCATTGAGTGATCTCATAGAGACTGGAGCTATATCTCTAAGAACATCAGGTTGGCAGATAATCACTTTTAGGCACACCTGTAATGTGATCTGTTCTCCCTTGGTTTTCCTGCTTCTATTACCAACTGAATTCATCCACCTTGACTATAAGTCTTTTCTTTAAATGACATGTTTTTTTTCTTTATAATTCAGATTCAATTGTGATCCTTGAAGAATCTCAAGAGTCATCTCTATACACCCCTTTTTCTTCCTATTCTTCCTGCCACTCTGTTTCTGACCATATTTCCTGACCACATTCTTGAGAATAAGAATCTGACTGGCCACACTTATCCCGAGTTGGACAAAACTTTTTTGCTCCAGGAGGGACTATGTTTGGGTCCAATGCCTCCTCCCTTCTCTAACAACTTTGACATAGTGAGGTGACAAAGGAGGCTCCTACATTATGAAACACAGCTGCCAGGATTAGTCCCTCTATCAGCAAGGTATAGGATGGAACAGGAGAGTTTTTCTTAGATGTGATTATGGGAAAGGTAAGCATTATGATTAAACCTTATATAGTAGATTCCCTCATCCATGGTTTTGCTTTTCCATAATTTCAGTTATGCAAGGTCATATTAAAATTTTAAATACAAAATCCAGACATAGTTTTAAATAACTTATGTTATATTGCTATAATTGCTTTATTATTAGTTATTTTTGTTGATCTCTTACTGTACCCAGTTTATAAATTAAATTTTATCATAGTATGTATGTAGAGGAAACATGGGCAGTTCATACGAATAGATGGTATAATTTATCAGAAAGATATAGTAGTCAACATTGAAGCATCAGACAATACTGTATTAAACTAAAGAAAAATTAATCGAAATATAAGGAGATTATTATATAGTAACACAAAATACCAAATCAAAGTTATAAATAAAAATATTCTAAAGGAAACATTAGATAATAGATTCCAATATAAGTTTTCAAAATAAATATGTAAATAAATAAATATTTAATATTTATTTAAATATTTAATTAAATAATACTAGGAGTTAAAAATGATTTGTGATTTTATTCATAAGTCACCCCAAAATGAGGCCAAAGAAGAAAAATCACATCTTAAGGCAGAAAGGTCCCATTTTTAGGTCTTGGGTATATGAGAGTGAACAAAATATAGATCTCCACAAAAGAAGCTTAATCCCAATGGGAGGAGATGGAAAAAATCAACCAATAAACAAATAATGTCAGGTAGCAACCAGGGCTGTGAAGAAAACCAAAGGAAAAGGAGAATGCAGAGTTGCAGAGGGAGGGCTTACTTTAGAATGGTTGGGAAAGACCTTTTCACAGATAGCATTTGAACAGGGACCTGAGGGAAGCAGATAAGGAGGTGAGGAAGGGCAGGGGCGATCATTCCAAGTAGAAGGGAAGTTAGCGCAGGAGCCCTGAGATGGCAGTTTGCTTCCCTTATTCAGTGGAGAGCAAGGAGGTGGAAGTTGACAGAGCTGAGCGAGGAATGAGGGAAGCAGCTGAGAGAAAGTCAGAAGGTGCTGTGTGGTGGGTGAGAGAGGATCAGAGGGGGTTTGAATCCTGTGGGAAAGACTTTGGATTTTCCTCTGAATGAGGTGGAAGTCATTGGCTTTAGGCTGAAATCTGACATGGGCATTGAAGGAATAGTCTGCCTGTCGTGTTGAGAAGAGACTGCAAAGGCAAGGAGACCATGCAGGAGGCTACCACCACTGACCTGCCGAGAGAGAAATAGCACAAGAGCAGTGAGAAATGGTTGTAATCTGGCTCTATGTCAAATACAAAGCTAACAGGATTTGCTGAGGGACTGACTGTGTTGATATAAGAGAAAGGCAGAAGTAAAGATGATGTCAAGATTTTGTCCTGGGAGGAGAGGAAGAAAGAAATTTATTGCAGCGGTTATGTATGAAACAAATACCTATGTCCATGCAGCAAGATATTAGAAAAATGTATTATTGACTAAACAAAAAAACTGACATTCCCAAACCATTGGGAAATAATTGATAGATTTAATTTCATCACAATTTTAAATGCCTATACATAAAAAAACAAGCAAAATATTCAGAATGATAAAATATTTCTCTAAAATGAATAATATTTTTTGAAATGTTTTCATGGGGCTTTCTTTGAGTATTTGCTAACTCGGGTGGTAAGGTAATTAGGACTGTTAACCTCAGGCCTGCAAGAGAAGGAAAGCAACTGATGTTCAGTTTCTGACTGTCAAAGGCCTTTGCCCAGAGAGAAAAGGACTTCTTAAAATTCTTTGAGCTCTCCCTTACACAATCACTAACTTAATCTTAGAGTTTCCTGGCAAGTATTAAGGAGACAGAGCTCAATAAGGAATCCCCTGCCACACGGGGAGGAATGTAAGCTCAGGCCTTTTTTTCCCTCATGGAGTTTTGGAGAAAAAGGATAAGATGAAACCAGATTCCAGTGTCCTCACTGTCTTTGTCCTGAGGCCTAAAGGGCAGTAAAAGCATCTAGAAAAGGTGCCAGGGAAATCAAGCACCTTGCTGCTCCTGAACTTCTCCCCTGGGCCTGGGGAAGCCCTGTCTGTACTTGCTCACAGTGAAGTCCAGCACCACAAGAAAGTCCTAGTGCAGCACTGTAGAGGGAAGTGGCTGGACAGATGGCTTCCCACACTTGATGGCTCCCCATTAGGGGAGCCAGACATCTCATGTTCCTTCTGATGGGTGACACAGGCAATGAATAGACTGGCAGTCAATGTCTGCTGTTTAAACAGGCCTCTGGTGGCAGGACTTCCCACCTGGCTTCATTTTAGGTGGTACGTGGTACATAGGTGATTTCGAGGTCTGTGTAGCTTGTAGAGTCCCCTCCAGAAAACAGGCAATCCTTTATCAATCTCTTTTTGAGGGGTGGGGGAGGTAATGGGGATTGAACCGAGGGGTGCTTTTCCGCTGAGGTACATCACCAATCCCTTTTAATTAATTAATTAATTTTTTGAGACAGGGTCTCACTAAGTTGCTCTGGGACTAGCTAAATTGCTGAGGGCGGCTTCAAACTTGTTATTCTCCTGTCTTAGCCTCCCAAATTGGGAGGCCCATCCTCAGACAAAATCTACAATTGTGGCCTGAGCTACCACACCCAGCTTATCAACATCTTTCAAAACTCATGTTTTCATTTCTCTGTTTTTTTATAGATATTTTAGTGAGGCATCATGTGAGTCTCCTTCAGAGAGTAGTAGCCTTGTTATTGGGACATCAAGAGACTAGGATGGCTGTAGCCATGTCCAATAATCATCATCCCTTTATCTTTGAGATGAATAGCTGATCTTGGCAAATGTATACAAAGTGCTATATAAACCCAAATTGAGGCTTCCTTCTAACCCTATGACTGCCTCTAAGTCCTTCAGGTATAGAAATTTTGTAATCATCAGTGGTCAGCCAAATACCAATTTTGAGCTCTTTCTTAAAAGAGCCACTTGAACTTTGAAGTTCTTGTCTTCAACAGGAAGTCACAGGTTGACAACTTTCGATTGGTGATTTTTTTTTTCTCTTTTTGGTACCAGGGATTGAATCCAGGGACACTTAACCACTGAACCACATCCCCCACCCTTTTTATTTTTTATTTTGAGACAGGGTCTCACTAAATTTCTTAGGGCCTCACTAAGTTTCTGAGACTGGCTTTGAACTGGCAATCCACCTGCCTCAGCCTCCTGGGTAGCTGGGATTACAGGTATGCACCACCATGCCCAGCTACTATTGGTGGTTCTTGATTGTACCTTTACCTTCAGCTACTTTGAAATTCTGTCTTCCTTTCTAACAAAAAGAAGGAACCTCACTAGAAATAAGGTAATAGAAATAAGTTCAGTATAAATAATTCACTTTTGAATGATAAAGACAATTAATGAAACCCATCATTTAATTCTGCCAGTACTTTCTTATGATTTCTCTGTTATTGTGCAAACGGTATCTTTAAAGCAAACGTTAGGACATAAGACTGACCAAGTGATCAAAGAATTTAGACACAAGTTTTGTCTAATTAAAACAATGCCTTAGCATTAACTGGGTCACCATCTATTTCTTCCCTCTTTTCCCTCTTACGTGTCATCTCATCAGGCAAAACTGCATGTTATAAGCAAAATGGATCTCTGAAGCTGCTCACTGCCTCTTCTCACTCCCCTTCTCTCAGGTCTCCTTAGTGTTTCTTTTGTTTTGCTCATTAGGCAACTTCTCTTTCCTGTCCCCTAGCTCCCTCTGACAGGTGCATTCTTGTTTCTGCTGATGTGACTTCACGTTGTGCCCACAGCCCATCCTCAGACAAAACCTACAAAATGCCAAACATTAGGCTACTGCTTTTCAACACTGGTATTACTGTTCAGTTCATTCTTGCTAAAAATGCAGATTCCCAAGCCTCACAGTAGTCCTGACAGATCAGAAACTGTGGGCAGATCCTGGGAGTCCACATTTTACAAGCTTTCCAGATGGGTTATGATGCATATTAGCCTTTAAGAACCACTGACCTGGAAAGAACATTAATAAAATAAAATGAAATAAAAACACAGATAAGGCCCTTCATTCTCTCACCTCAGCTCTTAGTTCTTTGGATCCTTCCTTTTTCCCTCCCTTTGCTTGTTCCTTCCTTGGAACTTCATGGAACACACTGGCCTCACTCTGACTTCTCATCTCTTCCCCCTTCCCCCACTCCTCTTCCTCTTCTCAGCCTTGGCTTGGAATTTAAGAGCATAAGGGCAGTAGGTTGAATATTACCAGTATCTAATATTCTGATATTTTTTATTTGTAAAAAAGAAAGAAAGAAAAGAAAAGAAAGGAAACTGACTTGTGCAAGAGCTGCTGGATGGAACTCTCCCTTGGGCTTTGGACACGTAGACTACAGAATACAGAATGGTAAAGAGCCAGGAAACCCGAAAGTAAGAACAGCTGGGATCCATAAAGTCCCCTCCCCTCTGATTCGGGGAGAAACATTGAAACAGCTGACCTATTGCTCCAGCATTTATTTTCCATCATCTGGAATGTGTGATAAATGGATTTTTAAAAGCTGACATTGTCCTGCCGCCTTTCTCCTTCATCACAATTTCACTAACTCATTATATTTCAAGGAAGTTTCTAGCCTACAGACCTCATGTAAAAAGGTCTTCATTATTCCATGTAATACCTGCATTCTGGAAGTAGAACCACAAAGAAATTTCTTCCAAACTTGTTGACTGCAGAAGTGGATAATACAGGCAAAGATCATGGCTGTCATCTTATTAGAAACAAAAAGTTAAAAGAAAATTGTTTAGAAATTTACTGTTTTTATTGCAATCTATGTTACTGAGAAGTTGCACATTAATTAAATTACTATAAATAAAAGTGCATTTAAACTGTATTCCCAGAGTCTGTAATTTAAAGAAATTCCATGGTAATTTTTTAGCCAACTTAGGAATTCTTTTGATGGGCTGCTATTCATTCCATTCTGTCTTATTTTGTATATTAAGGTTGATCCAAAAAAAAAAATCCATTTTCCTTAAAGTAGAGGCATTTCCCTCTCTGGTGTTTTGCTTTAGAGGTTGGGAGAAGCACAATTACTGTAAGCATATTTACCTTGCTTAACAGAAAATACTAATGATACATAAACTAACTGATGAGTATCACAGCTTATAAAAAAATTATGTGTAAAGTGGGCTGAAAAATGTTAGTTTGTTCTAGAATAATCTCAGATCTCTAGGCTTTGTGACTCAGGAAATGGATACCTCTTTCACTTGAAAAGGGATCAATTTTATCATCATCAGTTGTTTCTTCTAAATAACAAAATCCATTTTTATTTGTAAATGTCTCACAAAGAGACCTATTTGGTTGGCTGAATTTAAATAATTTATGACAGATAGCTTTCCTAGAGATAGGGAGGGGGGGAAATGTAACAGCAGCACCCACTGAGAATTATCTTCCAAATACCGCCTCTAAGTCTGGACTTCACAGGAAGATCTGGCAAACACACAGTACTGAGACTGTCAGCTCTGAAATAATCCCAGCCCGCTGTCAGTCAGAGGTTCCACAGTAGAATCAATGCACATTTCTTTCTTACGTGGCAATTCCCATTTTATTCTTATTCTTCTCACTCACTTTTATAATGACTTTATTAATTTCCACCTATACCTTCCTCAGCTGTACAAAACTAAAACAGGAAATAGAGTCAAGGGGCTGAGCCTGGTAGGGGGAACCAGGAGGGACAGGGAAAGAAAGCGCCAACTCCTGAATAGCTTCAAGATGCCCATCCCAAACCTGATAAACATCTCTTTCATATTAAATATTGGCTGGAAGTACTTTTACATAAGGAAAATGAAGACCTTTTCATGGTTTTGAAAGGTGAGCACAAGATCAAAGCAGCCTGGATCAAAATTCCTTGATTGGAATTCTACCAACACAGATGGAAAACCCATTTCTTAAAAAAAAAAAAAAAAATCAAATATATTCACAAATAAAAGTAAGCCACTAGGTTTTAGGAGTTCTGGCCTGTGTTATGTGGAACATCAGGAACCAATTAAATTGCTCTCCCCTTCTTGTTTATGCTAAATAATACAGTCTTTCCTCCTCTGATTATACCAGCTTCCCATCACCGTGGCAAGAGTCTGGTCTTTTACTCCCTATTAAAACCCTCTCTCCATAGCACAAGAGTTGGGGGGAAAAAATGCAAACCTACATTGTTTCATGCTAAGTAAAAATGGCTAAATATTCATTTTATATCTTGCAATACTTTCTTTTGCCCCAAAAAGACCACTGGCACTTAGCTGATAGCTGGGTGCATTTGTATAGTGAGCCACAATATCCAACCATTGACAATGATTCTGTTTTCCATTGGCTTAAACTTTTCACCTCCCTCCTGAGCTTATAATGGAATATATTCTTCATGCTCTGCTTTTAGTTTTCCTTTTTTAGGCTTGTGCCCATGGTTCAGTTCTTATTGTGAAATATGAACTATAAAATGACATCAATCCTTCCACTTGCTGTCTGAGAACACACCACTCAGCATGTCTGCATCCCGTCTGCCCACTGGGACCACAGCCCCAGTGAAGGGTACTGTGTCTCATGTCTGCACATCAACGAATCCACATATCTGTCCCTGGGGTATATTCCTAGGACAGAGTGGATATTACACATTGGAAAGAGCTACCGGGTAAGTTCATAAAACCACAAGTCACGTTGTTCTTGACTTGTACAATACACATAGTCATCCTTTACATGTGTCATAGAAAACAAAGGAGAAAGAGAAGCAGTTTGAGCTTTTACATCTGCTCCGAGTGATAAAAGCAACACTTGAGTCTCAGAGCTTTACCTAAGGACACAGACCTCTCCCAAGGTCAGACTTCTGGAAGTCTTAGTTCCTGAGAATCCCAATCAATGAGCTCCAAGTTCAATTATTGTTTTGTGGATGTTCAGATCATTATGCCAATAAATGACAGATGAAATATTATCACAAAGTTGAAAAATAGCTTTCATTTTATATCCACAATAACCCAAAAGCTTAGCTCCTCCATTCTAGGGACTCCTCATCAAGAGTCCTCAATCAATGCTTTCCCTTCCACTCAAGATCTTCCAAGTACCTGCATTTTTTTTCTAACACTTGGATTAGATTATGTACCCACAGAGAGAGTTCACTGGTCATCTGCTCTGCTGTCTTCACAGCAAGTCTACTTCTTATGCATTTCTAGGAAATAGAAAGGAACAGCTGTCTTCTTAGAAACAGCAGAGTCACCCGGAATCACTGGATGTGCCCAGGTAGCGGAGCAGAAGTCATACACATCTGAGTGATGACAAAGTGTCATGGGGAGACAGTCAGACCAGAAAAAAGGAAGCCTGAATTTGACCAAATCTTTTTATCAAAGATGGTTCCTAACCTCTAAATCTCAATATTCTAAACTATTAAAGGAATAGCAAAAAAAAAAAAAAAAAAATAGCATTCACAGAGTGTCTACAGTGTTCCATGCCCTTCAGAGAGCAGTTTCATGTTCATTCACACAAAACACTTACCAAGGAAGATCTTCTCTCTTCAGGTTATATATACTGCCACTCTTGAAAATATACATAAGAAAGTATTACTGGTATGTAGTTAGTGCTTGGAAATGTTCTTTTTTCTTCCAAAGTCCCTTCTAGCTTCACAGATCCTATTATGAATTCCAAGCTTCCAATCTGTTTATTTTTTAAACCACATAGACCCTGTGCAGAGCCTGGCTCTCCCTGCTGAATTCTCTACTTTAAACTCCCACTGAGCTCCTTTTACAGCATCTTCAATTGTTTCAGGCTCTATTCTCTATGACTCCAGTGTTCCTACATTCCTATCTTTGACTTGGGTAAGGTTATATCCTACTCTCTAATACATTTTCCAAGTTGTAACCTGTGTTTTGTATGCTAAGAGCTCTTCAAATTTCAGTTTTTTTAAATAATTTTTTTTAGTTGTAGATCGACACAATACCTTTATTTTATTTGTTTGTTTTTATATGGTGCCAGGGATCGAACCCAGTGCCTCACGCATGCTAGGCAAGTGCTCTACCACTGAGCCACAACCCTGGCTAGAAATTTCAACTTTTTTTCTCACTATTTTTATTTATTTATTTATTTTATTTGTTCTAATTAGTTACATGTAACAGTAGAATGCATTTCGACACATCATAAGTAAATCTCAACTTAGAGGTCTTTAAAGAAAAAAATTAAAACAAGGACAGTAACTTCTTGATCCCTTACCACCTAGTTAAACAATGATTTTCATTAAATAAATTACATAAAAATGAAAATCTACATTATGCTACAGGTATTATATGTAAGACACATGATATATTGCATATATGATATGTGTCATGTGTAATTATAATTATATATAACATGCATAGTATAAAAATATACAGTATGTAGTAGAGTATATTACAATATGTACTTATTATTCTATATATAATATTACTATTTTCTACAGAATTCCATTATTTTGTATAGGATATAGAATATTATTCATATGAAATATAGTATATCATTCTATACAGAATATAGTATAATGTGTATTTCCATTTGAATATAATTTGTATATGTATGTACAAATATCCACACACATGTATAAATATGTCTGTCTGGAATTCTGTGTGTGTTTCTATGGTGATGCTGTTCTCTGAAGTGGATAGCTCATGAACATTTACAAATCTAAATGGTTATGGCTAAAACTGAAATAGCACCTCAATTCAGAAACATTTTTCAGTATACAGCCCTATAGTCTTCTATATGTAAAATATGAAAATTATTAATTTGTGGTACTAAGTTATCAAACCCAGCAGCATTCTACCACTGAGATCAACACCCAGTATTTATTTATTTTTGCAGTACTGAAGATTGAACCCAGGGGTGCTTTACCACTGAGCTACATCCCCAGCCCTTTTTATTTTTTGAGACAGGGCCTCACTAAGTTTCTGAGGCTGGTCTCAAACTTGTGATTCTCCCTCCTTAGTCTCCTGAGTTGCTGGGATTGCAGGAAGGTATCACCACCTCCAGCCCCTTTTTAAAATTTTGAGACAGGGCCTTGCTAAGTTTCCCAGGTTGCCCTCAAACTTGTGATCCTCCTGTCTCAGCTTCCCAAGTTGCTGAGATTGCACACCACCATGCCCATCAACAATTATCATTTTAATGTGAAAGATAATTCAATTATAGTAATGTACTGTCAAACAATATTTTGGTTAACTCCCTAGATGATAGACCGAGGTTGGAGATAGACTGAGGTTGGAGATGACCGAGGTTGGAAAAACATGATAAGACAGAAAGATGGTTAAACCATTCTTTGTAGAAAATAAGCATCAGCAGTACTGATGAGGAAGGGAAGCCGAGGCAGGAGAGGAGGAGGAGGGAGCCAGGAAGCAGGGTGGGAGGCAGGTAGTAGTGTAGCCAGAAGACATTTTAGAAAAGGGATATTAATAACCCAACTATCGAACTTAAATTTCTTGGATTCTGTAAGAAAACCCTCTTCCTTTGCCACACAGCTTCAGGAGAGTCTGTTATACATGCATTAAGGGGAAAAGTCAAGGTTGCCCTGGAATCAAAGATATCAGTCATGGGAAAGGTGATACAGTCAAATTTGGAGCAAGCAGTAACCTTGAAAATGTTTGTGAAATCAGGCTCTTAGCATGAGTCATGAGATGAGACTCCTAGATTTTGTTTAAATCTTGAAAGACAGGGTGAGTTCTGCTGCTATTTAGGTTACATTTACTCCCCAGCATTCTTGACGTGGTCAACATCATCAGGCTGGTATAAGAAAAGGTACAACTACAATTGTTGAAACGCTTCTTTCTTTAAAAGTCCTCTTGTCCTCTCCAGTCTTCTAAATCAAGGTTTAACAAGCCATGGAGTGGAGGCCAATTCTGGCCTGCTGCCTGTTTTTATAAAGTTTTATTGGAACACAAGCACTCTTACTTGTTTAAATATTGTCCGTGACTATTGTATTGCATGACAGAGTTGAACAGCTTTAAAAAAGACCATATGGTCTGCAAAGCCTAAAATATTTACCACCTGGAAAGTGGTAGAGGAAAAGGGGAGTGGCAGAGAAGGGGAGCATAAGAGAAGGGAGGAGGCATGATCAAAGCTCAATATATGAGTATATGGAAATGCCGCAGACTAACCCATTAATTAGTACAATTGATATACTAGAGTAATAATCATTTTAAATTTTTAAAAATATATTTATCATCTATACCTTTGCAAAAGAATGGTGCAACCCTTGCCCTAAATCAGTGGTTCTCAAGCTTAGTTGTGCATTAAAATCACTTGAAGAGCTTTTAAAAAACTTGCAGCTTCTAGATACCAACCACAGAGACATTGATCAATATGTTTGAGGGTGGTACTTGGCAATTAGCATTTTAAAAAAACCTCTGAGTTATTGCAATGTGAAGTCAGGGAGAATCATTATTCTAAGCATTCTTGAACTCACTAGTAAAGGCAAGTTGAAAAATTATGCCCTAATTGCATATATTTTATATTTTAGCTAACCAAGAAAATATGTCTTTAATGAATTTATTCTGTCAATATAGAAATCTGGGAAAGGACTTTCTTTTTTCAATAGCCACAAAATAATGAAATGCTTCATTTTCATTTGAGATACACAAGCACAGTAAATACAGATAGCAGGACTTCCCTCTTTAGCTATAAAACATTCACATCAGAAAGGTAATAAATCTTAATTATTTAATTATAACAACTGAATGTAATAAGTGAACTTCAGTACTCAAATTCAGGCAATTTCTACTGAACATCAAAGTCCATTTATCATCAAACTTCAAAAATTTGTGTGTTAGCTAAATTTTGCTGGCTCCTAACTTTCTAAATGTCTTTCTGAGAAGAGGAATTACAAGACAATATTTCTAGACACAACCTTTGCCAGTCCTTCATGGACAAGGCTTTGGTTGTATTAATCCAAGCCTTCTTGGTTGTGGAAGTACTACACATCTAACACTAGGTCAGAAGACCTACTAGATCGGTTGCAAGCAGATATCTTACCTTTCAGGAATTGATACTTCTGGTAATTTATATACAAATAAAATATTAAAATAATACAATAAAAGACTTTTAACAAAATTCTCTATCAGCCATGGTTCTTAGTTGTAAGAAATACAAACTGACCCTAGATGACTTAAGTAGAAAAATATACATTTTTTTTTGCACTGGGGATTGAACCCAGAGTTCACAAAACCACATCCCCAGCTCTTTTTTTTTTTTAAACAGGGTCTCACTAAGTTGCTGAGGCTAGCCTGGAAATTGTGATCCTCCTACCTCAGTCTCCAGAGTTGCTTCAATTACAAGCATATGCTACCATTCTTGGACAGAAAAAAAAAAAAGAATTTCTTAAAGGAATATTGAATATTTAACTGAGTTGCCAGGAAGCTTGAAGAATCAGCTCATATCTGCAAATGTGAGGAGAAGCCAAATAGAACAATAGTCAATATACCACATGAGATCTCCTGCAAGGATACTACTTCTGCTGCCACTAACACAAAGCTGCTGCTGCTGCTGCTGCTACTGTTAGCATCATTAGTGATGAACACCAAGACACTTCTGCCACTGAAGTCCAGGGAAAATGAGTATTTCTGCCTTTGTCACTGTTACTTACCAGGAAGGCTTTTCTTCTGTTCCTACTTTCCTGGTTGGTAGCTCATACTTCAAACACTGGGTGCATTGCTTCTGATTGGCTGAGCCTACATTATGTGTCCAGTACTTGACTGCAAGGGAGTCTGGGAGAAAAGGGACCTAGAAATTTGGCTTTGATAGCAGAAATCATGCTTTATCCTCTACCAAGACTCAGATACGAAGCCATTTCCAAAATATAGGTCGAAAGTCACTTTGGACAATCAAAAAATTACAATAAATCATTTTTAATGATTATATAAAAGAAAAAATGATTATATAAAGGGGAAAAAATTAAGATAGTTACTGCCCTGCCTAGTTAAAAAAAAATTCTACAATTCAGACTTGTTTTAAGAAAAGTCCAAAAGTGTAAAACATTACACTGATAATATGAATTAGTTTAATATTTTTTATTTCAATATAAAAACACTAATTAGTTCTTTCCTCCTGTAATCTACATTTTTTATATCAACTCGCAAACAACCATATTAACTAACATGCTTGAGTTATAACTGTCCAAATTCTGCCTGATAACAGAAAGTCTCTTCAACAGAAATTTCTCTCCCAAACCAAAGGCAGCAGAATAAAATAGTCTGACACAAGAATATTTCCAAAAATGCTAGGTTCTTCTGTTTGAAATAGCACCGTGAGGTGTTTTTTGGTTTTGTTTTGTTTTGTTTTTTCCCAGCATGTCTCACAAACTTTATTATGCATAAGAATCATCAGGGGTTCTTTATTTATATAATGTAGATTCTGATCCAGCAGGTGAGGCCCGAGAATCTACATCATTAATAAACTACCAGATTGTTGGTGCCCAGGTTGCTGGTCAGCAGAGCTAGTCACATCTCAAGTTACAAGATTTGTAGAAATGTGTTGCCATTTTATTTTACTTTAGTAAATGGTGGTGCTTAGATTTCACAGATGCCAATACTCCCCCTGTGCTGCACGTGGGGGATGGAAAAATTGGTGGCTAACAGTGTTAACTTTTGCCTGTATAAGAACAGGATAAATAGTGTTAGCTTCATTTCTGCTTCAGTACACTTTTCTAAATCTTTTAAGTTTGTGATGCCCTTCAGTTGGTATATTGCCAAATTATTATTTTAATTTTAAAAATGAAGATTATAGAAATCAAAACAATTTTTAACTTGTTCTTTTATTTATTTATTTTTCTTTGAAGAGCACTGGGAGTTTTTAATGTATGGTCTTTGTAGGACTTGGATAATTCCAGTTTTTTGGTCTTTTCTGATCCTACACCCTACCCACCCACTGTCCAATGAATAATTCTGAAAATACACATAAACACACAAAGAATAATACACATATGCAGAGTAGGAATAATAGGTGATTGGCAGTAACAATGCCACCTAAATTTCTAACTTTGGAAAAACACTATCTCTTCAAGTACACAAAATCTGCAAAGACCCAACTCAATCACAATGAAGTCATCCTTTTTATAGTGATAAGAGAGGACATTCGTTCCTAGATAGCACATGGTCACTCTCTCCAACCTAGAACTAGGTATTTGTTGTGGTTTTCTCAAAATGTAGGAATGCTTGCTACCACCCCCTGCCCCATACACACACCTGTACCCTGCAGAATTGCAGGAAGCTTTGAACTGAAAACATCTGAATCAGGAATCAAGCCCCAAAGTCCCAGAACTGTGGGATTCTCCCCTCAGCAGCCTTTCAGCAAGAAATAACTTATAGGAGAGCACTTGGTCTGGAAGGAGACTCAAAACATCAGATGAAGTCAGCAGGTGACTTCTCTCTCCTGAGGAAGCAAATAGCAGAAGTTGTGACCTTTTTTTCCTGTTAAGTCAAGTCTCATATCAAGACACTTATTTATAGCACTTATTTATAGTTTATAGCAACTTTTTCTCCCATACGATGCATAAGCAAAGTAAATTTCTCAAATTTGACCCTCACTATGCTGCTATATTATTTTTAGTTTCATACTTGCACAAGTTTACCAATTATTAAAATTTGGTTTAAACGAATTGGCAAGTGCAGAAAAAGCAGTAAAAAATGCATCTGGTAAGATGGAAAAGAAATTGTACAATGATTGCTTGACTTCTTGTGAATTGATATTCCCCAAAAGATGTCTACTTTAGGTTATTTTTACTTCTTTTTAAGGATTTCATCTATATTGCCATAAGGTAATAATACTTCCAGTCTTTTTTTAAAAAAAAATTATTATTTTCCCTGAGCTGAAGAAAGGAAAGGAAAGAAAAACAAAGGAAATCTGGAACCTGTCACTATTCTCTCTCCTCATCAGCCTTTTCTCTTACTCACTTCCTCTTCTTGCACACTAGGGATAGCAGCCCAAACCCTGCCCACGGGGACAGGTCTTTGAACAGAAGAAACCAGCTGAGCACTATGCTCACTCAGAATTGCAACACTAGAGGCTCCTTAAATTTTTATTTACTTATTTCTTATTTTTTAAAAAAATGCTTTTTTGATGCTGGGATGAAGCCCAGAGCCCAGCACATACTAAACACATGCTCTACCATTGAGCTACCCTTCCAGCCCTGATTACATTTTTAGAGTGAGTTATTCTTTATTTAAGAGCATTCATTTTTTTTTTCCCCAAAATAAGAGAGTGAAGCTAGTCCTAAACAAGTCCTCAATAGGCTTCCACAAATCTTCTTGGTTTCAGGGAATATGATCCCAATTTTCTTACCCCCAATCCTATTCTCTCAAAGGGACACCATGGAGAAATATGACAGTCCTTTGCTCTAAGGTAGAAAATAAAGATATATTAAAATCCTACTTGTTGGAGACCCTGATGGGGCAGCTGATTCTCTGGATATTCTCCAATTTGAAATGAGTTAGGTAGAGGCTGGGGTTGTAGTCCAGTGGTACAGCGCTTACCTAGCACATGTGAGGCACTGAGTTTGAGCCTCAGCACCACAAAAAAGTAAATAAATAAAATAAGGTATTGTGTTTATCTGCAACTAAAAATTTACAACAATGAGTTGGGTATCAGGGGAAAAGTTTATTCAAGAATGTGACAAATACTATCTAGAAAGAAAAACAGCCCTCTGCACACCCCACACTTCCTCTTGTTCTAGCACCATGGCTGAGGGTGGGATAATGTGATAATTAATACCCTTGTCCAAGTAAGAGGTGGGAAGAATTGCAGAGAAGGTACAATAATAGGAAACCTTTATTTGAGGATAGCTGGTAGGGATAACTGAGAAAGTGTAGTCCATTCTAAAATAAATGGTATAGCTGTGGAAACCCATCTCAGAGCCTTTGTGGAGAGATAGGAAAAAACTGAAGAAACATCTAATTAAGTTAGAATATTCAGACAAAGGTCAGAGACTATGGAAATGGATTACATGAACTTTTGGTTGGAAGGGCAGGGCAACTCTCAAAAGGGCCAAAGCATCTGGCCTGTAGCTCTAGGAAAGAGGCAACACTGATCTCATGAACAACAATTTTGTGAGATCAGTTGGGAAATGCCTACTCCAAGGGTCTCCAGAGATCCTTAGATTATTCTGTGTGATCTTTTTTGAGAGGGTGACGACAGGGTGATGACTTAGAGGGCTGAATCTTGCCCTTGGGAGGATATTCTGCTGGCCTTGAGCCAAGTCTGAAGTCACTTGGTCATACCAGGCTTCATTTAGAGAAGGAGCCAGCTAAAAAGAAAGCTTTAGGGGTAGGAGTCTGCTTCCATGGCAACTCCCTAGAACCTATGGAGGTGATAAACCTGAATACCTTGGCACAAATCCCTCTCACAAGGCTGGACATGTTGAAGCAGGAGTTGATTCCAAGGCTAGCCAATGTTGGTATGGATTTTAAAAATTGTGGCGTGCCCTGTGGCCTGCTCTTGATTAAAACAGAAAGAAGAGACTGAGCTCATAGATGCCACCATATGTGATCAGCAGGAACTCCTTGGAGTTTGCTGAAAGAATTCTGGCAAGTGTTCTTTGAACCATATGGTCTCCTGAACCGCTCTAGGCAGAACTCCTCAGGCCTGGATTCCTAAGAATCCAGATATAATAGGGAGTATTCTCAAGCTGGGGACAGAGGATGGGGGATTTTATAGTAATAACTATTTTAATGCATGCAGTTCTCATTTGAACAATCAAATAATTTTAGATTACTTCAAAGTTGGCCTTTACAGTCCATCTGATTCTAAGTTATCAAGAATTCTTATTCTACTAAATTTACTTTTCATTTCTCTTTTCAACTGCATTTATTCTTAATGAATTGTTGTCTAGCAATAATAAACCAACTTATTTTTTCTCACATAGATTTGCTTTCTGTAATTATTTAAGGTTTTTCAGAAGACAAGGTAACTATGTTAAAGTGCATGAAATAAGATGGCTACTTCTAATATTGACTAATTGTGTAATGTTGGAAAACTTACGATTCAAATGCATTTCTATTCCTTCAAAATAAGTTCTAAATGTACCTACCTGTTGAGAGCCACAGCCAAAGGGGCCCCAGCAAACTTCCAGCTGCCGGCTGATGATTGGCTCACAGCGGCCCAAGCAACATCTAACTGATTGGCTCCTCTGCGGTGATGCTCATTGGAGATGCTCATTGAGCTGTTTCCCCGCCCTTTCAGACTGCCAGCTGATGATTGGCTCACAGCGGCCCCAGCAACATCTAGCTGAATGGCTCCTCTGCGGTGATGCTCATTGGGCTGTTTCCCTGCCCTTTCAGACCATGGAGCTGCTCATTGGGGGACTTTTTTGGCTCCACCCACGCGACCCAGCCAATCGGCCTCAAGAGCAGGAGGATGGTGGGAGGTGGTGAGGCTTGTGATGCAGGGAGAGGCTTGTGGGAAGCCGGTGGTGGCAGTTGGGGCTCTGAGGGTTTTTCCTGAGGAGCTGTTTTGTTTGGCGTGTGTGGTTCTAAAAATAAAGTTAGTTTCTTTTGACAAGTGGCTCCTGATTGTGCCCAGCCAGACTGCGGCACCTACCCAGAAGTGTTGCTGCAAGAGTTGAATGAGGTGACATATATGTGACATTAACTAGCATAGAAGAGCTGCTAAATAGTTTCCCACTGAGATCTCTGGGTGGTGAACCTTTAGTGACTCTTTTGTTTCCTCTCTGGCATACAGCTGGACTCCACTGGCTGAAATCACCATCTGACCTCTTCAAGGACTTTCCTTACATCTTCCTCTTGGATCTAGAAGTACACTGTCATTCTTCCCTAAGACCATAGGAGGTCACAGCTTCGACAAACATTTTCTCCCACCAATTCTGTGAAACATCATTTCTACAAGTTCCTCTGGCTCCCACACCAGGCTCTTCAGCCTCTTGAGCTGGCAACATGTTCAAACTTAGGAACCTTTTGTCCTCTTTTGGGAGTACTCTAGCCTCTTCCCGGAGTCAGGCTGCCTGCATAGCATTTCCTATTGGACTTACCTATTACAACTTTGGTGGCCTCTCTATGGCCCAATTTCCAAAGAAAGAAAGAGAGAGAGAGAGAGAGAGAGAGAGAGAGAGAAGCTCTTGAAGGTCTTTTTTTTTTTTTTTTTTTTTGGTGGGGGGAGATGATGGAGAGGCTAATAGGAAACAGTCTGAGTAGGAAATCCTACATATTGGGACTTAAATGCCAAGTTCATAGAGAACCAAGCAATCTTCTTCACGCTCCGCTTCATTCCGGGTTCTCCAATTTGGGAAACACTTGTTAAATTCTTTCTATGTGTTTAGTCTTTGAGCATTTTGTATAGATCACCTTATTTTAATTTTAATTAATTCTGTAAATAGAATCAATTATCATCATTCTTATTTTATAGATGTTGAAAATGAAGCTTAGAAAGATGCTCACGGTCACAGAGCCAGGGAGTGACTCAGATGATCTGGCTCTAGCATCTGTCCCTTTAACCACCCATCTCAGTCAGGACCAAGGCTACTGTGGCCTCCAGCCTAAGAGAAGACAAACATCTCACCCAAGCAGTCTTTCCAAGACTTTTGGACCCTGATGCATTTTAAGGAGCCTGGGAAAAAGGATATGACAAAGATAAAAATGTTAGTGTATTGCTCATAGAGCACCAGAATTCTCCATGATATTAAGATAATAATAATAATAATGGTTGTGACGGTGAATTAACTACTTGATGGTTCTACACCAGGCACTGTCCTTGTTTTATTTCATTTAATTCTTGAAATAACTTGCCAAGAGCTTATTACTATCTCCATTTTATAACTGAGAAAACTGAGCTTTTAAAGAGTTAAGTGACTAAGTTGTCTAGGTGGGATTTAATTCAGGGTTCTCAGACTCCAAAGCTCTTGTTCTTTCCAAGATACTGTCTTCTAATTGCTTTTTGCCTTCAGAAAAAAAAATGTATTGCACTCCTCTTGTCTGTAGTCCATGACTTATGACCATCTTTAATTCTGCATGAAAAGATTAAAATGATAAAGAGATTAAAATGATTCGAGTAATCAATTTCTGATGATCTCAAATTGCCAAGAAAAGCTAATTTATCCCGTGAGCCAAGACCTTTCACCAAGAAAAGGAATAAAACAAACACATTATTTTATCTTTCGTTATGTGGTTTGTGACTCCCAGAGAAAGGAACTCAGCTGTAAAATTAAGAAACAGAAACCAAATGGTTTACAAAGAAGTTATAAAATCCTTTCTTTTTAACAGGTAAGAGAAAGGAAAAAGACCCCAAACTGGGCTAAATAACTAAAGGAATATTGTAATGATCATATTGCATGGAAAAAATACTAGGTTTCGAATTCTGGTCACAGTTCTGTGCAAACCATATATTCTTCAATCAATTTGCTTCCCTGATATACATTTTTCCTTAAATATAAAGAATTATAAAATGGGGTCAATATACCTGCCTTGCTTAAACCATTAGGTTATTGAAATAATTTTTTTTAAAAGGTACAGCCAATTGTTTTATAATTTATGAGGTCTTATATAAAGCTTGCTCCATCACCATCATTGACTCTGAGGTCAAATGGGTGAGATTAAGTCCTAATTCAGTCATTATCCATTGGGAGATGGTGGTCAGCTCACCTAGCGTCTCTGTCCTTCTGGATTTATTTATAAAATATATATACTGAATATTTGTTACCTACTCCAAAATCCAATCCCTCCTTTTGGTATCCAATATTCCGCAATTTTAGTTCAGGTACCCACTTCTCTCCCATGGAATTCAAATACTTTAGGTCAACCGATTCCATCCCCAGTTTCAAGAGGGAGCTTTGAAAAGATTAAGCAAATCAGAGAACACAGCCAAACTTGACATAGTGATTGATTCACAATGAGCACAGTCTGAAAACCAGAGAGATTGGTTCAGGCATATCATGACCCCACTCAGACCAACAAAAAGCAATGGCGATTTGGAAATGAATCAGAGCTTTGTAAAAGAAGTTTTCCAGTTGGTAGGCATAGTGCATAAAAAGAAACTTTGTATTTCTCTATCAGCCATGCTAGAGAACCTTTTACCAGACCAGCCCTCCCATTACAAACAACCAGATAATGGGACAAAATGAAACAACTATTTCTTTCTTTATTAAAATTTTCTTTGTTCTTTTTAGGTATACATGAGAGTAGAATCTATTTTGGCATATTATACATACATGGAGTATAACTTATTCTCATTAGGATCCTATTCTTGCAGTTGTACATGTACTTGTGGAGTTACTCTGGTTGTGTATTTAAATACAATGATTGGAAAGATATCTCTGATTAATTCTACTGTCCTTCCTATTCCTGTTCCCCATCCTTTCCTTTATTCTATTTTATCTAATCCAATGGACTCCTTTTCTTCCCCACTCCAACCTCCCTTGTTGTGGGATAGCATCCATATATCAGAGAGAACATTTGGCCTTTGGGTCTTGGAGACTGGCTTATTTCACTTAGCATTACATTCTTGAGTTCCAACCTTTTACTGGCAAAGTTATTCTTTATGGCTGAGTAATATTCCATTGTGTATATATACCACATTTCTTTATCCATTCATCTATTGAAGGGCAGGGCTGGGGATATAGCTCAGTTGGTAGAGTGCTTGCCTTGCATGCACAAGGTCCTGGGTTCAATCCCCAGCACCAAAAAAATAAAAAAGATTGAAGGGCACCTAGTTTGTTTCCATAGCTTTGCTATTGTGAATTGAGCTGCTATAAACATTGATGTGGCCACATTACTATAGTATGCTGTTTTTAAATACTTTAGGTATATGCCAAGGAGTGGTGTAACTTGGGCAAATAGTGGTTCCATTCCAAGTTTCTGAGGGATCTCCATGCTGCTTTCCACAGTGGTTGTACCAGTTTGCAGTCCCACCAGCAATGCATGAGTGTACCTTTATCCCCACATCCTCATCAACATTTATTGATACTTGTATACTTGATAATTGACATTCTGATTGGAGTGACATGAAATCTCAGTGTAGTTTTAATTTGCATTTCTCTAATTGCTGGAGATATTGAACATTTTTTCATATATTTTTTGAAAAATTGTATTTCTTCTGTTAAGTGCCTGTTCAGTTCCTTTACCCATTTATTGATTGGATTGTCTGTTTGTTTTCAGTGATATGGTTTTTGAATTCTTTATGTATCCTTGACATTAATGCTTTCTCTGAGGTGCAGACTTTCACCTTTCTGTAGGCTCTCTCTTCACATTCTTGATTGTTTCCTTTGCTGTGAAGAAGCTTTTTAGTTTGAAACCATTCCATTTATTGATTCTTGATTTTACTTCTTGTACTTAAGGAGTCTTGTTGAAGAAGTTGGTTCCTAAGCCAACATAATGGAGAGTTGGGCCTACATTTCCTTCTAGTAGGTTCAGAGGCTCTGGTCTAGTGTCTAGGTTCTTGAACCATTTGGAATAGTTTTGTGCAGGGTGAGAGATACGAGTTCAGTTTCATTCTGCTTACATATGGATTTCCAGTTTTCCCAGCACTATTTGTTGAAGAGGCCATCTTTTCTCCAATGTATGTTTATGGCACCTTAGTCCAGTACGAGATAATTGTATTCATGTGGGTATGTCTCTGTGTCTTCTGTTCTGTTCCATTGGTGCCAATACCATGCTATTTTTTGTTACTATAGCTCTGTAGTATAATTTAAGGTCTGGTGTTGTGATGCTTCCTGCATAACTTTTCTCACTAAGAACTGCTTTGGCCCAGAAGGGTCTCTTATATATAACCTTGAAAATGAAGTTGACCATGGAGAAAATATGTTCCAAGACCAAGAATGGAATATACAAGAAATATGGGTTAACATGAAAAGACAAACTTAAGACTTATTGGAATAGATTAAGACTCAGAGATTCAAACCAAAGAAATGCATAATCTTTTCAATGAAATGATATCAGAAAAATTTCCAATACTTAATAATTAAATGGAAAATAAAATATAGGAGACATATAGGACCCCAAATATATGATATTACAACAGACCCACACCAAGACACATTATTATAAAAATGCCTAACATATAGATAAGGATAAAATTTTAAAGGCTGCCAGAAAAAAAGAAAAAACAGCAATCACATTTGGAGGGAAACCAGTCCAGATCTCAGCTGATTTCTCAACCCAGACCCTCAAAGTAGGATGTCTTGGAATAACATATACCAAGCCCTGAAAGAAAATTGATACTATACCCAGAAAAATTAAGCTTCATAATTGATGATGAAAAGACCTTCTATGATAAACAAAATTTAAAAGAATTCAGAACTAGAAAGCCTGCACTACAGAACATACTCAATAAAATATTTCATGAAGAAGAAATAAAAGATTAAAGTAAAAACCAGCAAAGGGAGGAACTACACTAGAAGAATAGTCAATCAAATGAGAAAGTAATTCAAATTAAAAACCAGAAATAAATCAAAGTGACAGGGAATAAAAATCATTTCTCAATAATAACATTGAATGAAAAGACCTAAGTTCATCAATCAAAAGACAGAGACTGGAAGATTATATTAAAACAAAAGACCCAACAATATGCTGTCTCCAAGAGACTCACCACATAGGCAAAGACATTCACAGAATAAAGGTAAAAGGATGGGGAAAAAAATTCATCATTCACATGGATCATGTAAACAAGCAGGGGTTTCTATCCTCATGTCAGATAAAGTGAACTTCAAGCCAAATTTAATCAGAAAGGACAAAGAAGTTCATTTTATACTGCTTAAGCAAATTATACATCAATAAGGTATAACAATCATAAATATGTATGCCTCAAACAATGGAGCACCTGAATATGTCAAACAAACCCTTTTCAATGTCATGAACCAAACAGACCACAACACAATAATATGGGTGACTTTAACATGCCTCTCTCATCACTGGATAGATCATCCAAACACAAACTAAACAAAGAAGTTATAGAACTAAGATATACAATTAGTAACTTAGATTTTTAAAATCTTTTTTTTAATTAGTTATGCATGACAGTAAAATGCATTTATGAACTTTGATATATCATACATAGATGGTATATAATTTCTTATTTTTCTGAGTGTACATGTTGCAGAATCATAATGGTCATGTAGTCACATATATACAGACGTAATAACATTTGTTTCATTCTACTATCTTTCCTATTCCCACATGTCTTTCCATCCCCTCCCATCACTTCCCTCTACCTAATCTAAGGTAACAATATTCTTCTCTAGTATCCCAGCCTTATTGTAAATTAGCATCTGCATATTAGAGAAAACATTCGGCCTTTGGTTTTGTGGGATTGGCTTATTTTGCTTAGCATGATATTCTTCAACTCCAACTATTTACTGGCAAATGCCATAATTTCACTCTTTAACAGACAAGTATAGAATATTGAATCCATCAATGATTGAATACACTTTTTTTCTCAGCATAGAAAAAAGATATACCATATCTTAGGCCACAAAGCAATGCTTAGCAAATACAAAAAAAAAAAATAGATAATACCTTGCATTCTATAAGATCATAATGGAATGAAATTAGAAGTCAATAATAAAATAAAAATTGGAAGCTACTCTAACACCTGGAGACTAAATAATCACCACTGAATGGTCAATGGATAGTAGAAGAAATCAGGGATGAAATTTTAAAAATTACTTAGAGGTAAGTGAGAATAGCATCAAAAGATGTCAAAATCTTTGGGACACTATGAAGGCAGTTCTAAGAGGAAAAGTTCATTACATTGAGCTCATTTAATATAAAGTCACTAAGTAAATAACTTAACATTACATCTTAAGGACAGTAAATAATTAAAATCAATAAAATTGAAACAAAAACAAAAATTCAAAAAATCAACAAAACAAAAAGTTGATTCTTTTTAAAAAATCAATGAAATTGACAAGCTCTTAGTGAAATCAATGAAGAGAAAGTGAGAAAAACTCAAATTACTAAGATTTGTGATGAAAAAGGAAATGTACCAGGGACACTAATGAAATACAGATGATAATCAGAGTATTGAAAAATTATACTCCAATAAAATCAAAAATATCAAAGACATCAACGAATTTCTATAGAAATATAAACTTCCTAAATTTTGTCAGGAGGACATAGAAAATTTAAACAGACTGATATCAAGTCATGAATTTGAATATGCCATCAAAAGCCTACCTACCTACACAGAGAAGCCTAGGACTAGATGGATTCTTACTAATTCTTACTAAAAGTGTATTCAATCATTGATGGATTCAATATTCTATCAGACCTTCATAGAAGAACTACCACCAATCCTCCTCAAAATATTCCATGAAATAGAAAAGGAGAAAACCATTCCAAACTCATTTTATGAAGCTAGTATCAGCCTGTCTCCAAAAACAGACAAAGACACATGAAGGAAAGAAAACTTCAGGCTAATATCCCTGATGAAGATAGATGAAAAATTCTTGGGCTGGGATTGTGGCTCAGTGGTAGAGCACTTGCCTAGCATATGTGAGACATTGGATTCAATTCTTAGCACCACATTTAAAAAAATAAACAAAAAAATAAAGTTTAAAAAGTGTTTTTTAGAAAAGGAGACCGGGAGAGGGAAGATGGCGGCGAGGGGAGTGCATTGCCCCCGTGTGCTGCTTCACTGTGTGGGAGTATGACAAGTCAGGACGGCTAAAGGCTATCTTGTTAGGAATTTCCAGCAATAGTGGGGTGCTCCGGAACCTGGAGGAAGGATTTCCATCGCACGAGGATCGGCTACGGGGACTCAAACGCGAGAGGTTTGTCGCACGGAGGGTAACACTGCTTATTCAGCAAATCGCCCCGTGGCTAGAGTCTGCAGCGCGCGCTGGGAAACGAGGAGATAGCGACGCAAGGATACAGCGCTGCAGTTTCTGCCAGCCATGCAAGCACCGTACTCAGGGCTGAATTCTGGGTTCGAGACGGGGGAAGGAAGCGGTCCATCTCAGTTCTCCACACCGGTCAGACCACAGAGGAGGCCAGCAGCCACCATGTTGGAAAGCTGACGTCACCATCCCTCTTTTCGACTGACCACAGCTCATTCAGCCATAGAACAGGTAATTTCAGGCTGCCATTCGCCTGCAGCTTGCAGACAGATTGCTAGGGTTCAGTGCCTGGGTGCTTCTTAGAACCTGATCTTATCAGAGCGAACACCGAGCGCGGGGCGGCCGAGTTCCGGCTCCCGGAACCGCCCTGGCCCAGGGCTGCGGAGCCTGCGGAGGCTGCTTCTTGGACCCTGCTCCTATCAGAGCATACACCAAGCACTAAGCGGCCGAATTCCGGCTCCCGGAACTGAGCCCGCGGGGACTGCTTCTTGGAGCCTACTCTTATAGGAGCTTACACCGAGCACGAGCAGCCGAGTTCCGGCTCCCGGAACTTCCCTGGCCCGGGGCTAGGAGCCCGCGGAAACTGCTTCTCGGTCCGGGTCCTGCTGAGGGCCGGTCAGGACTCACCCGTTGCTTTGGTTGCCCGGCAAGGGGAACGAAATGCTGCCATTCGCATAGGATAACAACATGGCAGAGATCTGATGTCATCAGAAAGCGGCGGAGGAGAGAACTTCATCAATACCAGCGGCGACATAAACAGTTGGTCTCCTGGTAGGGGGGGTGAGGCACAGACACCCGAGTCTCCTCAATTTGTCGTGGAGCCAGAGGGGAGGAGCCGGGCCGCCACCAGTGCCCGGAGCAGGCCCAGCGGCTCGCCAGCGTGGTGACCGCGTGACCCCAATTGGAGAGGGGGCGGAGCGGAGCCGCCACCCGCACCCGCAAGGTGGGCAGACCCGTGACCCAGTGGTACATGGGCGTGGTAGGAGGGGCAGGGCAGAGCCGCCATTTGCACTTGCAAGGTAAACAGACCTGTGAAAGCCTGGCGGGTCAGGCCCAGTGGCCTGCCAGTGTGGTACACACGTCACCCCAACTGGAGTAGGGGCAGAGCAGATCCTTCTCCCACGCCCGGATCAGGCCCTGCTGGTGTGGTGGCCACGTGACCCCAATTGGAGTGGGGGCGGAGCGGAACCGCCACCTGTGCCCACAGGGTGAGCAGACCTGTGACAAACCTGCAGATCAGGCCCAGGGGTCCGCAGGCGTGGTAGGAGGGGCAGGGCAGATCCGCCGCCCGTGCCTCCAAGGTAGGCAGACCTGCGACAGACCGGCGGATCAGGCCCAGGAGCCTGCCGGCATGGTACACACACCACCCTAATTGGAGTAGGGGCAGAGCAGAGTCGCCGCCCGTGCCAGGAACAGGCCCAACGTCCTGCAGGCGGGGTAGTCACGACACCCCAATTGGAGTAGGGGCAGAGCAGAGCCTCCACCCATGCCCGAAAGGTGGGCAGATCTGCGACCGACCAGCGGGACAGGCCCAGTGGCCTGCCGGTACGACAGACACGTCACCCCATTTGGAGTAGGGGCAGAGTAGAGCCGCCGCCCGCGCCTGCAGGATAGGCAAACCTGCAACCGACCGGCGGATCAGGCCCGGTGGCCTGCCGGCGTGGTACACTCGTCACCCCAATTGGAGTAGGGGCAGAACAGAGCCGCCACCAGCGCCCAGAACAGGCCCAGTGAACTGCCGGCGTGGTAGCCACGACACCCCAATTGGAATAAGGAGAGAGCAGAGCCGCCGCCCGCACCTGCAGGAAAGATACGCAAGCAGTATGAAAAGACAAGGAAAGAAAGGAACACAAGCAATGCAGGTCAACACAACTTTAGAAGAGGTAACAGCTGCAGCAGATGGAATGTCAGATAAAGAATTCAGGATATACATGCTTCAGATGATCTGGAGTATCAAGGAAGACATTAAACAGCAAAATCAGACAATGAAAGATCACTTCGACAATGAATTACACAAACAAATCCAGGAAGCAAAGGATCAACTATACAGGATGATAGAGGTTATAAAAAACAAACAAACAGAAATCCTAGAAATGCAGGAAGCAATAAACCAACTTAAAAACTCAATGGAGAATACTACCAGCAGAGTAGAACACTTAGAAGATAGAACATCAGACAATGAAGACAAAGTATTTCAACTTGAAAAGAACATAGACAGCTCAGCAAGACTGTTAAGAAACCATGAGCAGAACATCCAAGAAATATGGGATAACATTAAGAGACCAAACTTAAGAGTCATTGGGATACAGGAAGGTACAGAGCTCCAAACCAAAGGAATGAGCAGTATATTCAATGAAATAATACGAGAAAACTTCCCAGACTTGAAGAATGAGACAGAATCCCAAATCCTAGAAGCCTACAGGACGCCGAATGTGCAAAATCATAAGAGATCCACACCTAGACACATTATAATGAAGATGCCCAACATACAGAATGAGGAGAGAATTTTAAAAGCTACAAGAGAAAGGAAGCAGATTACATTTAGGGGCAAGCCAATCAGGATAACAGCTGATCTTTCAACACAGACTCTGAAAGCTAGAAGATCCTGGAATAACATATTTCAAACACTGAAAGAAAATGGGTTCCAACCAAGAATTGTGTATCCAGCGAAATTAAGCTTCAGGATGGAAGATGAAATTAAAACCTTCCACGATAAACAAAAGTTTAAAGAATTTGCAGCTAGAAAACCATCTCTTCAAAACATCCTCGCCAAAGCATTACAGGAAGAGGAAATGGAAAATAACAATGAAAACCAACAGTGGGAGGTAGGACAGTAAATTGGGGGAAAATAATCAAAGAGGAAAACAAACCATGTTTAGTAACAGAAATAAACAAATATGGCTGGAAGAACAACCCATATCTCAATAATAACCCTAAATGTTAATGGCTTAAACTCACCAATTAAGAGACACAGGCTAGTAGAATGGATCACAAAACAAGACCCAACAATATGCTGCCTACAGGAGACGCATTTGATAGGAAAAGACATACATAGGCTGAAGGTGAAAGGTTGGGAAAAATCATATCACTCATATGGACTTCGGAAACAAGCAGGAGTGACCATACTCATATCAAATAAAATAGATTTCAAGCTAAAGTTAATCAAAAGGGATAAAGAGGGACACTACATACTGCTTAAGGGAACCATACACCAACAAGACATAACAATCATAAATATTTATGCCCCAAATAATGGTGCAGCTATGTTCGTCAAACAAACTCTTCTCAAGTTCAAGAGTCTAATAGACCACCATACCATAATCATGGGAGACTTCAACACACCTCTCTCGCCACTGGACAGATCTTCCAAACAAAAGTTGAAAAAGGAAACTATAGAACTCAATAACACTATTAATAACCTAGACCTAATTGACATATATAGAGTATACCACCCAACATCAAGCAGTTACACTTTTTTCTCAGCAGCACATGGATCCTTCTCAAAAATAGATCATATATTATGTCACAGGGCAACTCTTAGAAAATATAAAGGAGTAGAGATAATACCATGCATCTTATCTGATCATAATGGAATGAAACTGAAAATCAACGATAAAAGAAGGAAGGAAAAAGAATACATCACTTGGAGAATGAACAATAGGTTACTGAATGATCAATGGGTTATAGAAGACATCAAGGAGGAAATTAAAAAATTCTTAGAGATAAATGAAAACACAGACACAACATATCGGAATCTATGGGACACATTGAAAGCAGTTCTAAGAGGAAAATTCATTGCTTGGAGTTCATTCCTTAAAAAAAGAAAAAACCAACAAATAAATGATCTAATACTTCATCTCAAAATCCTAGAAAAAGAAGAGCAAAACAACAGCAAAAGAAGTAGAAGGCAAGAAATAATTAAAATCAGAGCTGAAATTAATGAAATCGAAACAAAAGAAACAATTGAAAAAATTGACAAAACTAAAAGTTGGTTCTTTGAAAAAATAAACAAAATCGACAGACCCTTAGCGATGCTAGCGAAGAGAAGAAGAGAGAGAACTCAAATTACTAGCATACGGGATGAAAAAGGCAATATCACAACAGACACTTCAGAAATACAGAAGATAATCAAAAACTATTTTGAATCCTTATACTCCAATAAATTAGAAGATAGTGAAGGCATAGATAAATTTCTTAAGTCATATGATCTGCCCAGATTGAGTCAGGAGGATATAGAAAACCTAAACAGACCAATATCAATTGAGGAAATAGAAGAAACCATAAAAAGACTACCAACTAAGAAAAGCCCAGGACCGGATGGGTATACAGCAGAATTTTACAAAACCTTTAAAGAAGAACTAATACCAATACTTTTCAAGCTACTTCAGGAAATAGAAAAAGAGGGAGAATTTCCAAATTCATTCTATGAGGCCAACATCACCCTGATACCTAAACCAGACAAAGACACTTCAAAGAAAGAAAACTACAGACCAATATCTCTAATGAACCTAGATGCAAAAATCCTCAATAAAATTCTGGCGAATCGGATACAAAAACATATCAAAAAAATTGTACACCATGATCAAGTAGGATTCATCCCTGGGATGCAAGGCTGGTTCAATATACGGAAATCAATAAATGTTATTCACCACATCAATAGACTTAAAAATAAGAACCATATGATCATCTCGATAGATGCGGAAAAAGCATTCGACAAAGTACAGCATCCCTTTATGTTCAAAACTCTAGAAAAACTAGGGATAACAGGAACATACCTCAATATTGTAAAAGCAATCTATGCTAAGCCTCAGGCTAGCATCATTCTGAATGGATTAAAACTGAAGGCATTCCCTCTAAAATCTGGAACAAGACAGGGATGCCCTCTCTCTCCACTTCTGTTCAACATAGTTCTCGAAACACTGGCCAGAGCAATTAGACAGACGAAAGAAATTAAAGGCATAAAAATAGGAAAAGAAGAACTTAAATTATCACTATTTGCAGATGATATGATTCTATACCTAGCAGACCCAAAAGGGTCTACAAAGAAACTATTAGAGCTAATAAATGAATTCAGCAAAGTGGCAGGATATAAAATCAACACGCATAAATCAAAGGCATTCCTGTATATTAGCGACAAATCCTCTGAAATGGAAATGAGGACAACCACTCCATTCAAAATATCTTCAAAAAAAATAAAATACTTGGGAATCAACCTAACAAAAGAGGTGAAAGACTTATACAATGAAAACTACAGAACTCTAAAGAGAGAAATAGAAGAAGATATTAGAAGATGGAAAAATATACCCTGTTCATGGATAGGCAGAACTAACATCATCAAAATGGCGATATTACCAAAAGTTCTCTATAGGTTTAATGCAATGCCAATCAAAATCCCAACGGCATTTCTTGTAGAAATAGAGAAAGCAATCATGAAATTCATATGGAAAAATAAAAGACCCAGAATAGCAAAAACAATGCTAAGCAGGAAGTGTGAATCATGTGGTATAGTGATACCAGACTTCAAACTATACTACACAGCAATAGTAACAAAAACAGCATGGTACTGGTACCAAAACTGGTGGGTGGACCAATGGTACAGAATAGAGGACACAGAAACCAATCCACAAAACTACAACTATCTTATATTTGATAAAGGGGCTAAAAGCATGCAATGGAGGAAGGATAGCATCTTCAACAAAGGGTGCTGGGAAAACTGGAAATCCATATGCAACAAAATGAAACTGAATCCCTTTCTCTCGCCATGCACAAAAGTTAATTCAAAATGGATCAAGGAGCTTGATATCAAATCAGAGACACGCCGTCTGATAGAAGAAAAAGTTGGCTACGATCTACAGTCGGTGGGGTCGGGCTCCAAATTCCTCAATAGGACACCCATAGCACAAAAGTTAATAACTAGAATCAACAAATGGGACTTACTCAAACTAAAAAGTTTTTTCTCAGCAAAAGAAACAATAAGAGAGGTAAATAGGGAGCCTACACCCTGGGAACAAATCTTTACTCCTCACACTTCAGATAGAGCCCTAATATCCAGAGTATACAAAGAACTCAAAAAATTAGACAATAAGAGAACAAACAACCCAATCAACAAATGGGCCAAGGACCTGAACAGACACTTCTCAGAGGAGGACATACAATCAATCAACAAGTACATGAAAAAATGCTCACCATCTCTAGCTGTCAGAGAAATGCAAATCAAAACCACCCTAAGATACCATCTCACTCCAGTAAGATTGGCAGCCATTATGAAGTCAAACAACAACAAGTGCTGGCGAGGATGTGGGGAAAAGGGTACACTTGTACATTGCTGGTGGGACTGCAGATTGGTGCAGCCAATTTGGAAAGCAGTATGGAGATTTCTTGGAAAGCTGGGAATGGAGCCACCATTTGACCCAGCTATTCCCCTTCTTGGTCTATTCCCTAAAGACCTAAAAAGAGCATGCTACAGGGACACTGCTACATCGATGTTCATAGCAGCACAGTTCACAATAGCAAGACTGTGGAACCAACCTAGATGCCCTTCAATAGACGAATGGATAAAAAAATGTGGCATTTATACACAATGGAGTATTACTCTGCATTAAAAAATGACAAAATCATAGAATTTACAGGGAAATGGATGGCATTAGAGTAGATTATGGTAAGTGAAGCTAGCCAATCCCTAAAAAACAAATGCCAAATGTCTTCTTTGATATAAGGAGAGTAACTAAGATCAGAGTAGGGACGAAGAGCAGGAGAAGAAGATTAACATTTAACAGGGATGAGAGGTGGGAGGGAAAGGGAGAGAGAAGGGAAATTGCATGGTAATGGAAGGAGACCCTCAGGGTTATACAGTGGAGGGGGTAGAGAGAGAGGAGGGGAGGGGAGGGGAGAGATGGGGAGGGGGGAGGGTGGAGGATGGGAACGGCAGCGGAGCACAACAGACACTAGTATGGCAATATGTAAATCAATGGATGTGTAACTGATGTGATTCTGCAATCTGTGTATGGGGTGAAGGTGGGAGTTCATAACCCACTTGAATCAAAGTGTGGAATATGATATGTCAAGAAATTTGTAATGTTTTGAACAACGCACAATAAAAAATTTTTAAAAAAAGTGTTTTTTAAAAATTCTTAATAAAATATTGGCCCATCACATACAAAAACACATTAAAAAGTCCACCATGATCAAGTGGGTTTCATTCCTGGGGTGCAATGTTGATTCGACATATGGAAATCAATAAATGTAATTCATCACATGATTATCTCAATAGATGCAGGAAAAGCATTTGACAAAATACAGCATCCATTCATGTTCAAAACATTAGAAAAACTAGGAATAGTAGGAATATACCTTAGCACTCTTAAAGTTATACATTTTAAACCCAAGGCCAAAATCATTCTGAGAGAAACTGAAAGCATTCTCTCTAAAAAAGTGGAAGAAGACCACTTCTATTTAACATATGCCTTGAAATTCTAGACAGAGCAATTAGGCAAAAGAAAGAAATTAAAGAGATACAAATAGGAAAAGAAGAGCTCAAAGTATCCCTATTTGCCAATAACAAGAGTCTATATTTAAAAGATCCAAAATACTCCACCAGAAAATTTCTAGAACTCATAAATGAATTCAACGAAGTAACAAGATCTAAAATTAACATCCATAAATCAATTGTGTCCCTATAAAGCAATAATGAATCATCTGAAATAGAAATAAGGAAAAGTATCCCATTCAAAATAACCTAAAAAAAGAAACCTGTAGAATCAATCTAACAAAAGAGGTGAAACATCTCTACAGTGAAAACCACAGAACACTAAAGAAAGAAATTGAAGAAGATATTAGAAAATGAAAGGAACTCTGATGTTCTTGGATAGTCAGAAATAATGTTATCAAAATGCCCATACTACCAAAAGTACTATACAGATTGAATGAAATTCCTACTAAAATTTCAATGATGTTCTTCAGAGAAATAGTAAAGGCAATCATGAAATTCATTTGGAAAAATAAGAGGCTCAGAATAGCCAAAGTAATCCTTAGTGAGAAAAGTGATGCAGGAGGCCACAACACCAGACCTTAAATTATACTACAGAGCTATAGTAACAAAAATAGCATGGTATTGGCACCGATGGAACACAACAGAATACACAGAGACATACCCACATGAATAAAATTATCTCATACTGGACTAAGGTGCCATAAACATACATTGGTGAAAAGATAGCCTCTTCAACAAATGGTACTGGGAAAACTGGAAATCCCTATGTAAGCAGAATGAAACTGAACCCCTATCGCTCATCCTGCAATTCCAAGTGGTTCAAGAACCTAGGCACTAGACCAGAGACCCTGAACCTACTAGAAGGAAATGTAGGCCCAATTCTCCATCATGTCAGCTTAGGAATCAACTTCCTCAACAAAACTCCTAAAATGCAAAAAACAAAATCAAGAATCAATAAATTGAGGGACTGGGGTTATGGCTCAGTGGTAGAGTGCTTGCCTGGCCTGCATGAGGCACTTGGTTTGATTCTCAGCACCACATATAAGTAAATAAATTAAATAAAGGTTCATTGACAACTAAAAAATATATATCTATTAATTTTAAAAAATAATCAATAAACAGAATGGCATCAAACTGAAAAACTTCTTCACAGCAAAAGAAACAAGAATGTGAATGTGAATGTGAAGAGAGAGCCTACAGAAAGGTGAAAGTTTGCACCTCAGAGAAAGCATTAATGTCCAGGATATATAAAGAATTCAAAAAAACATATCACTGAAAAAATAAATAACCTAATCAAGAAATGGGCAAAGGAGCTGAACTGGCACTTCACAGAAGAAGAAATACAATCAATCAATAAATACATGAAAAAATGTTCAACATCTCTAGCAATTAGAGAAATGCAAATTAAAACTACACTGAGATTTCATGTCACTCCAATCAGAATGGCAATTATGAAGAATACAAGTAACAATAAATATTGGCGAGGATGTGGGGGAAAAGGTACATTCATCCATTGCTGGTGGAACTGCAAAATGGTGCAACCACTATGGAAAGCAATATGGAGATTCCTCAGAAAACTTGAAATGGAACCACCATTTGACCCAGTTATCACACTCCTTGATATATACCCAAAAGACTTAAAAACAGAATACTACAGTGATGTGGCCACATCAATGTTTATAGCAGCTCAGTTCACAATAGTAAAGCTATGGAACCAAACTAGATGACACTCAACAGATGAATGGATAAATTGTGGTATATACACAATAAAATATTACTCAGCCATAAAGAAGAATGAAATTATGGCATTTGCCCATAAAGAATGCAGCTAGAGAATATCATGCTCATAAAATAATCCAATCCCCAAAAACCAAAGGTTGAAGGTTCTCTCTGATATGTAGATGCTAACACACAACAAGGAGGGAGGGAAAGAACAGAAGTTTAGTAGATTAGATAAAGGGGAATGAAGGGGAAAGGAGGAGCAAATGGAATTGGAAAGACAGTGGAATGATTCTGACATGACTTTCCAATGTGTGTACATAAAAACACCAGAGTGAATCTCTTTTTCATATACAACCACAAGACCAGGATCCTAATTAGATTCAGATGTACTCCATGTTTGTATAAATAAGTCAAATTATACTCTATCGTCATGTATAACTAAAAAGAATAACAATGACAAAAACAACAAGTTCTTGCTGAGTTGCTAAGGGTTTTGCCAATTTGGTAAGACTGGGCTTGACCTTGAGATCCTCCTGCATCCTCCTCCCTAGCTGCTGTCATTACAGGTGTGAGCCACTGTAAAATTTCCCTATTGAGAACCCTTTAATTGAATAAAATATGTATTATTAAAAAAAATGGACTCTCAGCTTTCCTTCTCATTTGTGAGACGGGGTTGCTGGAGTGTGAGAGGAAATCCCATGAGTGGAGCTCTTGGAAGTGGGGGGTAGGCTTAGGTGGGCTCCAGGTTCTTCTTTGAATGGCAAAGAGTTGAAACCAGCGCCTCCTGGGCCTAGCAGCTGTGGCCCAGACTTGGAGACTGTCTACCAGGGAGCTCCCCTGTTCCACTCCTGGGGTGGAGCCAATCCTCAGTCTCCTCAGTCACCTGTGGACCCCGTGTTTTCTGGTCTCAGGTTTGGTCTTCAAACTCAATCATGCCCCTACCCCTTTTTGAATTCTGGGCGGCCCAGTGGGTCCTACAAGCTGGACTGGAGGGAGAGGGGTGAGCCAGGTGGGTTTTCCCTACCTGTATTCCCCGTGGAAACCCCTCTCCATGTTTGATCTTGTCCTGGTCACTGGGGCACACTCTATGTCATGTGGTTGGGTTTGGCAGGCCTGTATGGGGGTCAAGCTCAGTTTGCCAGGAATCAGCTTCCTGAGCCACCAGACCGAGCACCATAGGTGCAAAAAGGTTCCTTCCTCTGTCCTGTGCAGGCAGCTGGGAGAGCTGCAGCCTCTTCCTGCACAAGGATATCCTCCAGCACGTCTTTCAGGTTATTGATCTCTGATCTCTCCATACCCAGACACACCTCAAGCCTCCTATAAGTGCAAGTTCCTTTAATTGACACCCCTTCAGTTTTTTCACAGGGGGGATGCTCAGCATGGGCCACCAGCACCTACGGCGGTGCTAGAGATTTCTTCTTCATTTTATTATATCCAACTTCCTGAATCCCTGATCTTTAAATGTCCAGAATTAATTTCCAGTAAAGCTCCCCCTACCCACACACACACCCTTTTTTTTCACCCACCATGCTGAGAATTCTTGGTTTCATGCCACAGGGCAACCAGGAAAGTGTCCTTCTCTATACTGCCATTTTGGTCCACCATGACATAAAAAGAATCTTAATAAACTTAAAATATTAAAAACAAACTGCTGAGGCTGGGGTGGTACCTCAGTGGTAGGGCGCTTGCCTAGCACATGTGCTGGGTTTGATCCTCAGCACCATTTAAATAAATAAATAAGTGTGTTGTGTCCATCTAAACTAAAAAGAAGGAAAAGCCAACAAATAAATGACCTCACACTACACCTCTAAGCCTTAGAAAAAGAAGAACAAATCAGCAGCAAATACAATAGAAGGCAAGAAATAATTAAAATCAGAGCTGAAATCAAAACAAAAGAAACAAACGAAAAAATTGACAAAACTAAAAGTTGGTTCTTTGAAAAAATAAATAAGATTGATAGACCACTAGCCACACTAATAAAGAGAAGAAGAGAGAGAACCCAAATTACTAGCTTACAGGATGAAAAAGGCAACATCACAACAGACACTTCAGAAATACAGAAGATAATTAGAAATTACTTTGAAACACTATACTCTAATAAAATAGAGGATAGTGAAGGCATTGATAAATTCCTTAAGGCATATGAGCTACCCAGATTGAGTCAGGATGATATAAATAACCTAAACAGACCATTATCAAGTGAGGAAATAGAAGAAGCCATCAAAAGACTACCAACCAAGAAAAGCCCAGGACCGGATGGATATACAGCAGAGTTTTACAAGAACTTTAAAGAAGAACTAATACCAATACTCTACAATCTATTTCAAGAGATAGAAAAAGAGGAGTACTTCCAAATTCATTCTATGAGGCCAATATCACCCTGATTCCGAAACCAGATAAAGACATTTCAAAGAAAGAAAACTACAGACCAATATCCCTAATGAATTTAGATGCAAAAATCCTCAATAAAATTCTGGCAAATCGGATACAAAAACATATCAAAAAGATCATGCATCATGATCAAGTGGGATTCATCCCTGGAATGCAAGGCTAGTTCAATATACAGAAATCAATAAATGTTATTCACCACATCAATAGACTTAAAGATAAGAACCATATGATCATCTCGATAGATGCCGAAAAAGCATGTGACAAAATACAGCATCCCTTTATGTTCAAAACTCTAGAAAAATTAGGGATAACAGGAAATTACCTCAACTTGTTAAAAGCTATATATGCTAAGCCTCAGGCCAGCATCATTCTAAAAGGAGAAAAATTGAAGGCATTCCCTTTAAAATCTGGAACAAGACAGGGATGCCCTCTCTCACCACTTCTATTCAACATAGTTCTTGAAACACTAGCCAGAGCAATTAGACAGACCAAAGAAATTAAAGGCATAAATATAGGAAAAGAAGAACTTAAACTAGCACTATTTGCCGATGACATGATCCTATACCTAGCAGACCCAAAAAATTCAACCAAGAAACTTCTAGAACTAGTAAATGAATTCAGCAAAGTGGCAGGATATAAAATCAATACCAATAAATCAAAGGCATTCCTGTATATCAGTGACAAATTCTCTGAAATGGAAATGAGGACAACTACTCCACTCACAATATCCTCAAAAAAAATAAAATACCTGGGAATCAACCTAACAAAAGAGGTGAAAGATCTATACAATGAAAACTACAGAACCCTGAAGAAAGAAATAGAAGATCTTAGAAGATGGAAGGATTTACCTTGCTCATGGATTGGTAGAATTAATATTATTAAGATGGCCATATTACCAAAAGCACTTTACAGATTCAATGCAATTCCCATCAAAATCCCAATGACATTCCTTGCAGAAATAGAAAAAGCAATTATGAAATTCATCTGGAAAAATAAGAGACCCAGAATAGCTAAAGTAATTCTAAGCAGGAAGAGTGAAATTGGTGGTATCGTGATTCCAGATTTTAAACTATAGTATAGAGCAATAGTAACAAAAACAGCATGGTACTGGCACCAAAACAGGCTGGAAGACCAATGGTACAAAATAGAGGACACAGAGACAAATCCACAAAATTACAACTACCTTATATTAAACAAAAGTGCTAAAACCATGCAATGGAGAAAGGATAGCATCTTCAACAAATGGTGCTGGGAGAACTGGAAATCCATATGCAACAAAATGAAATTGAATCCCTTTCTCTCACCATGCACAAAAGTCAACTCCAAATGGATCAAGGAGCTAGGAATCAGACAAGAGACTCTGTGTCTAATAGAAGATAAAGTTGGCCCTAATCTTCATCACGTGGGGGCAGGCCCCAAATTTCTTAATAAGATACCTATAGCACAAGAGTTAAAACCAAGAATCAACAAATGGGACGAATTCAAACTAAAAAGTTTTTTCTCAGCAATAGAAATAATATGTGAGGTGAATAGGGAGCCTACATCCTGGGAACAAATTTTTACCCCCCAAACATCAGACAGAGCTCTAATCTCTAGAGTATATAAAGAACTCAAAAAGTTAAACAACAAAAAAGCAAATAACCCAATCAACAAATGGGCCAAGGACTTGAACAGACACTTCTCAGAAGAGGACATACAATCAATCAACAAGTACATGAAAAAATGCTCATCATCTCTAGCAAGCAGAGAAATGCAAATTAAAACTAAGATACTATCTCACTCCAATAAGAATGGCAGCCATTATGAAATCAAACAACAATAAGTGCTGGCAAGGATGCGGGGGGAAAAAGTTACACTCATACATTGCTGGTGGGATTGCAAATTGGTGCAGCCAATTTGGAAAGCAGTATGGAGATTCCTTGGAAAGCTGGGAATGGAACCACCATTTGACCCAGCTATTCCCCTTCTTGGACTATACCCAAAAGACCTAAAAAGAGCATACTACAGGGACACAGCCACATCAATGTTTATAGCAGCACAATTCACAGTAGCTAGAATGT